>NC_068986.1:24209571-24215926 GCF_001194135.2 Octopus bimaculoides | reverse complement strand
TTATTATTATTATCATTATTATTATTATAATTATTATTATTATTATTATTATTATTATTATTATTATTATTATTATTATTATTATCATTATTATTATTATAATTATTATTATTATTATTATTATTATTATTATTATTATTATTATTATTATTATTATTATTATCTATCGATACATATTGCACGATGCTCTTGTAAGTTTGTTATTATTTCTATTGCTGCACAAAATTATATATTGAACATTTGGTATCGTTTTGCAGATGAACTAACTAGGACATACGGAAGCGGTGTCGTTTCTCCTGTATCCCTTAGGAGCTAAAATTGGGTTTGTTTAGCAAGCAGGCCTCTCGAGTTTTGTTTTTGAAAAGAGACATGGCGCACGAAGATTATTCTATCCCTGGAAAGAAGAGCCAGCTATCCGCAGAAATGAACACTGAAATTGTAAAAACCAGTGACGGCAGTAGCACCAGTAGCAATAACAACAACAGCAGAAACAACAACACATCAATGAAAAAGTATGAAGCTTATTCTCTGCTGCTAACATTTCAGCTGTCTGACAGGTACTAACTGAAAATCTCTAATGTGTCAATATAGACATAGACGAAACGTATCGGATCATCTTAGTTGTATCAAGATAGAGTAATTCGTAGGCCAGTTGCACATGTTGCCACTTTTTGATATCATCGGCCACACAGACCACAAATTCATGATCTACACAGTCGACCTAAATGGTCTTCGTAGGTGCCAGTTCGCATGTTCAGCTACTGGAAGTTTCAGTTCACGGGTCAATCCTTAAATGGTGGTTAGAGACTTAAATGAGGCTCTTTTGGAAGGCATCACAACAGACGTGCACGCAGCGAGATTGGTCATGGAGCAATTCTTTATTGTTTTATTGAGGTCGATAAAATAAGTGCCAGTTGAGCACCGGGGTGAGTGTAATCGAGTTATCCCCTTCACTGAATTGCTGTTCTTGCGCCAAAATTTGATCTTCTTCTTCTTCTTCTTCTTCTTCTTCTTCTTCTTCTTCTTCTTCTTCTTCTTCTTCTTCTTCTTCTTCTTCTTCTTCTTCTTCTTCTTCTTCTTCTTCTTCTTCTTCTTCTCGTCGTCGTCGTCGCCGCTGCAGCCACCACCTCCACCACCACCACCATCATCATCATCATCATCATCATCATCATCATCATCATCGTCATCTATTATTATTATTATTATTATTATTATTATTCAGTAGTTTTATTTTTATAACATGCTTTCACTTCACTACCGAGCGCAGCTCTGTGCGCCTTGGGTATGTGCTGTGGTTTGCTGTGGTGCTCTTATGGTTACTGTATTGAAAGTGTTTTGCGTAGGATGTGTGCAGTGCCCAGTAGTGCAATTTTCTGTATGTTATATATATTTGTAAGTCCTGGTGTTTTTGTTATGTATTTGTCTGAATATTTTTTTATTATACCTAAGGCCCCTACTATGAGAGGAATTATTTCTTTTATTAGATTTCACATTCGAGTTACCTCTATTTCCAGGTCTTTGTATTTTGAAAATTTTTCCATTTCTTTTAGAGAAACGTTGTCATCTGCTAGTATTGATACATCAATTAGAAAGCATTTTTTTCTTCATGATCTTTGACAACTATATCTGGTCTATTTGCCTTAATTTCTCTATCTGTGTGTATTGGTATATCCCAGAGAATGGTTGCTTTCTCGTTTTCTGTGACCTTGGTGGCGAGCTGGCAGAGTCATTAGCACGCCGGGCAAAATGCTTATCAGTATTTCGTCTGTCTTTATGCTCTGAGTTCTAATTCTGTCGAGGTCGACTTTGCCTTTCACCTTTTCGGGTTCGATAAATTAAGTACCAGTGAAAGACTGGGGTCAATGTAATCGTTTTATCTCCTCCCCTCTAAAACAGTTCGCCTTGTGCCAAAATTTGAAAGTATCATCATCACCAACATCTTCCACGTTAGGAGAAAATTATGCAATTTATGTTGATTTTATTTGAATAGCAACGAACTAGGAAATAGTTAGTTGAAAATTTTCTTAATACGAGAACAGATTTAAAAAGCTTGGAAGAGACATCTTGATATAACTAAAGTAGCGGGCAATACGAGACAGCTGTAACTCTCTCACACAACGTCTCTCTGTTTACATTAGTTTACAGTGTTAAATATTTACCAGCCTGCGCTTATTTTCGAAGTCTAACTGGATATGCCGTTAGCATTTTTGTAAACACAAAAGTTGTAAAAACAATGCGGGAAAATTATCTGTTATAATCCAGTTCTTATTAATCTTTAAACGAGAAGGTTCCTATTGAAAACTATTTTATATTAATATTGCTTCTTAGAAATAGTGATAATTTTGGAGGAACGTATGGCCGATTGCATGGACCAACACTTGACCAGTGCTTATTTTACCAAGTCTCGAAAGAAAATGCTATTTTGACTGGTGTATTTAGAGTTCACAATATGACGTAAATAAATAGCGAACCATTTTGCCTGAAGCTCTAACCATGTTGTCCAGTATCTGACGCTGTGTAAAAGTGCTCTCTTTACGTATGCTGCCGTTTGTTTATAATTTCATATGCAAAGGAAAATGGGATTATTATTTAGAGTGAAGCAATAAATTAATGCATGGCTGTAAGGTATTTTACAAAAGAATATATGTAATATTATAAATTTAGTCTCATAACAGAAAATTAATTTTACCGAGATCTTTCATGACAAAGAACGTTATGATATATAACACACTTTTGCCAAGACCCTTATTACTACACAGCAAACAGTTGTCAGCGCTCTTGATTCTATCCGCCTCTGTACCGAGTGTAGGGTCACGCAAAACCATAGTTCAATTCATTTCACACATTGAGATTGACAAAAATGTTGTTGTAACTCCATCTTCAGAAACAATAACGTAATTTCTAATATCAAAAGCTTTTCTTTGTATTTTCTTTTCGTTATTCTTTTTTTTTTACTAGCTTTTCTCTCTGTAGCTTTCCGGCTGACAAGCTCCTGGATTGAAAGACAAAAAGTAAAACGTCTTGATCATAGAAACTCCAACAAAGGCACATTTACAGGTACATCTATTGTATTCCAGAAATGCAGCAGATGTTCAGGTATGAATTTTGGTAATAATCTCCTCCGGGTTGTGTTTTTTTTCTCTTTTACCCTGATTTATCTCACTTCATGCATTGGCAATAATATAAACAAGAAAAATATGAAAAGCAGCAGGAGGACGAATGCCACAAGACAAAGGTGGTGAGAGGATATTAAAAGGAGAAAATGTTATTTGGAGAAAGAGAAAACGAATAAATGAAGAAAATAAATACCACGAACAAAGGTAGAAACAATGAAAGGAAGGAAAAAATGAATAAATGAAGGAAGAATGAAACGAAGAGAGAACAAGCACAGTCAGCAACGGTAATGTCTTCAAATTCGATAAAGAAAAAAATCTATAAATAGATTCCGGGTATGTTTTGAACAAAAAAAGATGATTTTTGATTTCGTAACACCTTTCACTGATATCAATAGATCGCAGCTGTCCGTTGGACATAGAATTGTTTGTGTTTGTTTTTAATATGCCATCCTTTCCCTTTATCAGGGTATGTGATATAATATCATTCTGATTGAATAATGATCCACCAAGAGTTTTACAGTAATCAGCCACATATGTTATATTCTGATGGAAAGGAATTATAGATTATATATTTCTATCTCAACACACGCACGCACGCACAGGCACAGGCACATATGCATGTATGTATTTGTGTATGTGTGAGGGATGTCCAGAAAGTAATGAAAAACCGAGCACAGCTGTTTAATTAACTGACGTAGGTCGATAGAATTGCACATGTTGGTAGAATAGATCATTCTCTGTCGGATCTCTCCTTCCTCTTCTACATTGCAGGCAAATGATGTGCTATAAGCAGAAGTGACGTATCTTGATTGAATTTTTGACGAAAGAGGGATGATGCAGGCTTCTTAGGATTTAGAAAAGACTTCCAATTTTTTTTACGGATATGACTCCAATGAAAACGCAATGGGTATAGGCGCAGGCATGGCTGCGTGGTCAGAAGATTGCTATTCAACCAAATAGTTCTGGTTCAATCCCACTGCGTGGAATCTTGGACTAGTGTTATTTCTTTACTACCCACCAGGGGCTACACACAGAGGGGACAAACAAGGACAGACAAACGGATTAAGTCGATTATACCGACCGCAGTGCGTAACTGGTACTTATTTAATCGACCCCGAAAGGATGAAAGGCAAAGTCGACCTCGGCGGAATTTGAACTCAGAACGTAGCGGCAGACGAAATACCGCTAATCATTTCGCCCGGCGTGCTAACGTTTCTGCCAGCTCGCCGCCTTGTGTATTCTAGTGTATTCTACTATAGCCTCGGGCCCACTTCGGAGTGACTCGACAGACAGATAATACACACTACGAAAATGCCAGACCTGTGAGATCACAAAACACATCAGGACAAAACAGGGCAACAGAAGTAACCTAAGAAACTCCGAAGCCATATTAATACACCAACAGGAGCCGACTGTCAACAACAGAAGAGAGTTACATGAAGTTATCTATATACACGCACACACACACACACACACACACACACACCTATATATATATATATATATATATATATATATATATCAATAATGGCACGAAGCTTTGATGATTTTTGGTCGATAACTGATGATCGATGTATGAGCATGTTCATATCTCGTGTATGATTTTTCCGTGTTCTTTTGTCGTTCTTCTGTATAATCTTTTACACCTTTGCACACGTACGCACACACATACATACATAATATACATATGCAGAGAGAGAGAGAGAGAGAGGTGGGGTTGCAGTGTGGGATAAAAAATTAGCCACTGAGGCACATACAAAGATCGTTAATTTCACTTAGACATTATTTTGATACCATATTTCAATATAGGAAAATTCTCTTTGCACGAAACAGCAACTAATAACAAAAAATAAGAAAAAAACTGTAGTAAAATGTAGTAACCTTCTAAATTCTTACATTCTCTCGATTTCTTGTAATTCAGACTGCCTGATGGTCACAACAAACAAAAGAGAAGGGGTGTTGCCCTAGAGTGAGGCGAGGAAGATGCGCTGTAACAGCCACTCTGACCCACGGGGCTTACAGTTGCGGATAGCCAACTATGCTCCGACAGCAGTGAACAGAGATACGGTCCGGGGACCGAGAATGGCAAAGGTTCCAGTGCCACAGGCTCGACCATAAGCCAGTCAGATCAATACTTTGACAGTTTGCTTTTCTCAGCCAAACGAGCATCGCAGACTGGGCTGGTAACTGAACACACCAAGTTGCTGGTTGAGAAGGTGACACGGTATGTGGATTTTCAAATGAGAGGCCTACCGTCACAGAACGGAAAAAAATTGTCATACCGTCACGGTTTTTACCGTCTTCTGGGTTTAGCCCTGCCGGCTCGAGCTGAGAAAGGAAACCGACGGCATCTAGGCGTCCACCCATTGTCATGCCATCATATGCTGGCTGTCTTCCATGCCACCTTTAATAAAATACTGAAGCACGGCCTAGACGCCGTAGGCTTCCGTTCAGCTCGAGCCAGCGGGGCTAAGCTGCGACTTACCGTTTTCTTAATCTTTCTAAGGAATTCTTATAAATGAAATACGCAGCCTTTACTTTAATTAATTTTGAAAAATCTTACCTCTCACAATATATAAACGTTTGTCATGACTCCAGCAAACAAAGTGAAAAAGGCGTTGCTCCGGAGAATGACGAGAGAGACAAAAATATTGTGTGCTGCATCAGAAACAGTTTGATTATACCGCAATATATATTGCTTGGGTTGTTTCGCTTGCTGTTATTGTTGTTTTTGCGGGCATAGGTCAGACGTTCAGCTTGTATGCTCATAGTTTTCACGGTGACCGTTGAACCGAGTGGTCGTATTTTCTCTCGTCTCCCGCTTTCAACACAGTTCGCTGTCTCTCTGTTTTCCTTCTGCATTTAATTCTTTATGATATTCCTCCCGGCGTTAACCATATTTTTGCCTCCTATCTGGCTCTAAGGCCCTATTCAGTTAATTTATTTAATTTTATTCGTATGTCCACATTTCGTCTTGTTTGTCTTCGTCATTGTATCCCTCGTCCGTCCACTAATGGTCTCGTCTTCAATACTGTTTTGTTCGTATATTGTATATTGCACATTTACTTCATGTTTGTATGTTCACTTTCTGTATTGCATATTTATCTATTGTTTGTTTGTTCGCTTTCTGTCACGTTCGGCCCCTTGTTCATTGGCTCACCATTCCTCGGTGGTTTTTCGCTGCCGGTGCTACACAAGGGGAGTAATATCGTTTGAAGGCAGTAATATATATATATATA
>NC_068986.1:24204842-24209131 GCF_001194135.2 Octopus bimaculoides | reverse complement strand
ATATATATATATATATATATATATATATATATATAAAGTCTGTGTCTATCTGCATTACTACATATATATGTGTGTGCGTGTTCAAACAGACACACGTATGTACGATACAATTATTTTACGAAATATATAATCCGGAACGTTAAAGTCATATAAAACAACAAAGATATTTCCTCTCCATGTTGGTTCATATATATCATCAGTATTTTGTGGCTGATGAGAGGATACTCAATTGTTCTCATTCTGTCTTGGGTAACTTTAAATGAAGTTTACTCTAAATCCCATTCAAACGTCCAATATGGTGCTTCCAGAACTCATGATTCGTGAGCTTAGTTCTATGTAGTATATAAACCTGGCAACCCTCCGATTCCAGCATCCATATAAACTGCGAGAAATGAATTAAGGAAATTATTTTAACCCAATGGCAAACTTTTGCTGTAAACTACACGGTGTTTTATAACTTCCAGCTTATTCTAAATACATCTGAAGCCGTATGTGGCTGTATATTGAAATGTATTTCAACTGGAATTCATCGAGGTAATATAAAGTAATTTGACATGACATTTCCTTTTTCAATTATATTTCTTTGTCTAACATCTTCTGTAGAAAACATATTTCAAGTGTATAAACAGTTGAATAGAAACAAGAAAATTTACGACTTTTTCAGAAGATAATTGTTTATTACGTACCAACTGCGAAAGCCCAAAACATTAACGTCATTTTTTCCCTGTCATTAATACCTGTTTGCTTGCCATACATATCCTTTTAAAAAAAAGGTTTATTTCTTTAAAAGTTAATAAAAGTAGACATTGATTTTAAATTTATTCCGTTCTTCGATTTTTAATTCTCTTGTATTGTAAAACTAATCACATTTTTGAGCGTGGAATATTTTTGATTTTTAAAATGTTATTTCAAAAACATATTGCACAAGAAACATTCATAATAAAATAACGAAATCTTCAGAAGAACAGTAAGTCATTCTTACCCCCCACCCCACAACCTCATTTCCCTACTCATATTTTAAAATAGAAAATACAAGCAATCGATTGAGAAGGAATTTTAATGGTTTCCTTTTCACCTCCTATTTTATTCTTGTATGAACTTTTTCTTTTAATCATCTTAGACAACCAAATTCTGTGAATGTCAATTCGAGGTTGAAATGCGATATACTAGCACAAATTATAACTAGGCCTTGTATATCTTACGGACAAATAAATAGACTTAGTTATTACATCGCTGAGATATTAGTTTTCTTTGCTTCAAAGACAGCATAGAAATATTTAATCGGTCATAAACAAAGTCTTTACTTCAAAATGTATCCATCACAGATTTTCAACAGATAAAGCTTATCTTTCCAAATTACAATATATTATCTCAGAGAATTCTAGTTGAAATACATACCATTAGAATCAAATAATATATCAAGTATATTTATAATTTAGTGAAAGTTTAAAGCTCAGCGTTCTTCAAGAATGTTTGTCTTGTTACATCATATTTTATCATTGTGTTTGTAAATATAACCTTATAGTAGCATACACAATTTCAAGTTTGAAAAAATAAAGCTATTCCACTCTTATTAACAGCATGGAATCCATAGTTTATTTTGTTTAACTGTAATTAACAGCATGATGAAACAACAGTCATCTGATCGATCATATATACGTGTGGAATATACATATAAACAGTTATAGGTTTATCCAAATTCCCACGCGCATCCATGCGCACACAGAACAGTGCATGCCTTAAAAAAAATTCCCATAGCACCAAATACCTAAAGATGCACTGATTAAATAAATAAATGTCTACTTTTCAAGTAACTGAATAAATAAGGAACTTTGCCATTTCGATAATAACTAGATGAATTTTGAGAAAGGGAAAACAATCAGATGCGTAAAAACGTAATCATAAACTTTGAATGGCATCTGTAATATGCAGTTGTCAGCTATGGACACAAGGAAATAAGCAATTAACTCACTTAACCAGCCCGTCTTCCTCTTTTTCTTTATTAAAAATCCACCTGCACACAGTGACATACGCAGACAGATACATACACATACAAACACAGGCGACCGTGTATGTGTGTGTATGTGTGTGTTCGTGCATGTGTGTGTGTTTATGTGTGCGTTTGTGATTAATTAGAAAGACGACAGACGGAAGACACAAGCATTTTATTGTTCATTACAGTTGTTTCGACCCATCTAGCATTAATCTCTCTCAGGTGGGATGCTATGCAACTAGTTTAGGTGTATCCCTCGGTGTATACGTGCTTCCTCAGGCAAGTTCAGGAAGTATCTCGTTAAAATAAACTGTTTCACAAGATACCACTTTAAACCACCTGAGGAGACATATCTACACCCGGGGATACATCTAAGCCACTTGTATAATATCCGACGCGCGAGGAATCGATGCTAGATGGGTTGAGACAAGTATAGTGACCAATAAAGGTTGTCGTATCTGCCATCTTCTGTCTCTTTCTTTAATTACATACCCAACGAACATTGAGCCAGTGAACGCGCTTTACAGGCGAACTAATAATAATAATAATAATAATAATAATAATAATAATAATAATAATAAAATGGAATCATTCAAGACAAGGAGCGCGATTCTATTGTAAGGTATCTTATTGGTTGAACGATATTTCAACAGTGAGTCTGTCTATGTCAAGTTCAAAATAAGAAGTGATCAACATTCAAAATTACAGAAATTTAAACGTAAAGTATGAACGAGAGCAACCAGCGTCCATTAGTCGATGGAATGACATCATCAGTTTTTAAGTTACAATTTTATAACAGGCGAAAAGAAAAAGACTGAAAAAAACAGAAAAAAGAAGACGACAGAAAACAAGAGGAAAGAAAAAAGAGAGAAAGAAGAATATTTAATCAAGCAATTTTTTATAAATTCGATGATATTCTCCTGTCCTCTTACTCATTCCTCCAGGGCCTGATGTTAATAACCCGCAAACATATTTTTCCATACATTCTGAGAAGTGAAAGTGAAGCAGTTTCAGAATATTTTTTCAGAATATGCATTTTCAAGTCCTCTTCAAAATTGCAGCCACTTGAAACGAAATGTTCAGCAAGTTCTGTTGAACTACTGACGTAGATCTGTGCCCATTAAACCTTTTATTTAATTGTTCTGTTGTACAACCAACATAAATTAAGTTGTGTTTCGTGCTTTCTGCAGCGTACACTAAATGAGAATCTTTACATGTTCCACTTTCTGTATAAATCATAACATTTCTGTTATGATTTCTGGTGGAATTCACTTCACTCATGTTGTTGCACAATGAACAGGGCTTACCTCTCATGCGGCTGTTCTTTAAGGTACATCGTGCAGATACGTCAATGTTCGTTTTCTTTGAGTCAGAAATAGAGGTCAATAATTCTCTTATATTCTTATACCGTTTAAAGGCTACAATAGGCAGCTGACGAAATATCTGTTTGAAACGAGGATATCTTTTCGCCACATGCTGGTAACTTTCATGCAACACTTTTGAAATGCCAGTTAATCACTAAATGAAATCTGTCATCAATTGTATTGTGTTTGCTAAAATTATGCGTGAAGGTTTGACTATCTTTACTAATCGTAGCTATTTCATTTGCTATTTCCTTTATTCGTCATTCACTGTAACCGCGTTTGACATAATGATATACAAAAGCATTTGCATGTTTCCGGTAATCCCCTATGTCAGTACAAATCCATTTTATCCTCAAATATTGGGATTTCGGATTTGACCAAATAAGATGATGTGGATGATCGGAGTGGCCGTGAAGATAAATGTGGGATGACATGGACTGCTGTCTCACTCAATAATAATAATAATAGTAATAATAATGTAGTCATACCAGATGACATGAATGTTGTGAGTAAAGAGCTCGAAAAAAATAACCAAGTACTCCGAATTGAAAGTGGAAATGGTAAGACTGTATGGAATGCAAGAGGGAAATGTAAAAGTGAGACCAGTGGTAATCGGAACGTTGGGCGCAATCCCATTGAAGCTTCAAAACTTCTTAAGGCAACTGGAAACCCCATGCAAGATTGAAGTCTTGCAAAAAGCAGCCTTATTGGGCACAGCGCATATCTTAAGCAAAGTATTATCTGTCTGAGATCCTTGTTGTGACTTGACAGATGACTAGACTCGGTTGCATTTTTACCTACACTGTGTACGAAAGAATAATAATAATAATAATAATAATAATAATAATAATAATAATAATAATAATAATAATAATAATAATAATAATAATGATAATGATAATAATAATTATATAATAATAATAATAATAATA
>NC_068986.1:24201913-24204360 GCF_001194135.2 Octopus bimaculoides | reverse complement strand
TATATATATACATGTGTGAGTGTGTTTGCGTGTGTGTTTGCGTGTGTGTATACGTGTGTGTAAGTACGTGTTTGAGTGTGCGCGTGTCTTTGTATTTAGATCGATATGTCCCGGTGATCGTGTTACGCATGTTAGTTTTGCTATATTTATGCCAGTGAATGCCATAATCATTCATCTTGTTATGCACTATATAATAACTCATATATACCATATGAATACATCATAGTACACTCCAACAGTCTAAGCAAGACAAAGTCAATTAGCCCCTGTCTACTAGCATTTATCGCCGAGTATCTCAATGGGCAAGGAGAATCCAAATATGGCCTACTCATTTTATTTTCCAGTCATGTTGTCCGAAGCTGAACACTATTCATGCACATTTTGTTCATTTTAACGCAGTTAGCTAAGATTTGGTGTAGATTAGGTTATTTGTTACAGTAGTCCGTGTCACGACGTAGAGGCTTCCACATCTGCAAGAAATTGAAATAACCAATGCAAGCCTCATAACGACTGCGATTGCTTTCCATTTAAACTACATATTACAACATAAACTGCTTTAGACCATAAATCTCTATTTCGGTAAAATCAAACTAAGGACTGGAATTCGAGACAATTGATGATTACACAGTCGTGATATTAATTAGGATTTTATTGTTTCTCTTGGTGACTTCTGACACTGAAATCAATGAAAATGTTTCTAGTTTAGAAGACAGAGTCTACACAGTCATCCGTTTTACAGTATTGTAGTGACGTAGAATTGAGCTGTCTCTACTTACACACTTGTGTACCGAACCTTGGAAAGTTAAGTATTTTTAGCCATAAATATAATGCGGGATCAATAGAGCATAAGATTAGCCATCTTTTAGGCAGTTGAGATTGCCCATTACAAATAGGTTGATCCATAACCCGCTAATTATATCTATGTACTTATATATAAGTTTACAGAAATACCAACTCATTGGGCACGCGTACACACACACATACACACACACACACATTTAGTTACGCACATACATACACGGAATTATACCTTTTTGTTTATGAAGATGTGTTTAACGAGTTTCTTCCTTCACTCTATTTATTGTATTGAGTACTTAGACTTAAATTGCAATGAATTCACTTTTAGCAGTTTCATAAAAGATATGCAATCACACACACGCATCACATATATGGAACCCCCCATACGTACACATATGTACACGTATATTTGCAAACATACACGCATGCTCGTACGCAGGCACACACACACAGACATACATACACACACACACACACGTATATACGCGAATATGTACATATATCCATAGTCCTAGTTGAAAACCGAGTTTATTGCCTAATGATATGAATTAATATGTTAGATTAAGAAAGCAATTTTATGGGAACTATATATTATAAAGACCATATGGTACAACTGTTCTTTAATCTGTAACTTCGTGCAATCTGTAACTTCGTGCAATTTGTAACTTCGTGCATCATATAAAGAAAGTTTTTCAGTCGTGTTCTTTGAAGTAGAACAAAACTTCTTCTAGCTGTTTTTATCCTTTTGTATGAGAAAGTCAGAAATATGTGTATAATTAGGCTGTTTATTTCATAGATGTAGACAACAGAAAACAATTGCTGTACTAGTCTGTTAATAGATTTGATTTAGCTACTCTGTCTGCTCTCTTGGGCTATCTTTTAGTGAAGCGTGACTGATACGCAGTGAAATTCTACTTGAATCAAACCATTTAGAACATTACTCTCTTTGAGTTTAAGTGGATGGAACCTATCTAAATGCCGTCTGGGAAAATATTTCGTGAAGTTTACCATGCATTCTTTGTCACATGTGTAATCGATTTTTTTTTATTCGCTTTGGTTTTACAGTGGTGGATTAGTTGCATTGAATTTACTGAATAAAGTATATTAAATATATATATATATATATATATATATATATATATATATATATATATACGTATTCATATCATATAAAAAAACGTCTATCTTGTATGGGATTTATTTTAGATTTTATGGATTGTGTTGTTTTATGTTATTTCTAGTTTTTAGACTTCGAAACATAAATGGTAACATCGACCAGCTTACCAGAGGCGTAATTATTTTATCGATCCCACTAACAACCAGATTTATTTTAACACGGTTCGTAGATATATGCATATTATTTTTAGTTGAAATATAAAAAAGAAAGAAAATATGAGCTAAAAACTTTTAGGAATATTAAGACATTAAGAAAAGCAGAAAAATTATACGTCATTTTAGCTATAAAAGAGTACTTATTCATATGGATTGAATGTATACATACATACATTCATACACGCATATACACACATATACACATACGCGCGCACACACGTACACACATAAAACATATATATATATATGCATAGATAGATATACATATATACCAACGTATATTTTTTCATTCATATATGTATATTCATATATATATA
>NC_068986.1:24190745-24201692 GCF_001194135.2 Octopus bimaculoides | reverse complement strand
CCATACGTTCGTAAATACGCTTGTCATTTTAAAGTCACTTGCTCAAATGCCAAATAACAACCACTGACATCTACAACAATATCAGATTTGTCTAATAAAATATACCTATCATTACATATAAAAAAATATCGTATGGTATTATTTTAGAATATTATTGGAGATTTATTACGCTGATTTAACTTTGGTTTAGTTTAAACTATAATCGGATTTCTGAAACCTCTTTCATGATCAGAAGTAAAAAAAAAAAAAAAAAAACTAAGCTGCATTTCAAATTCGCTGAATTTAAAGTTGTATTTCATGTAATGGTATGAAATACACTCACTGAAAAGTATAAGCAAATATGTTCACTGTACTCAGTAAAGCAGCTTGATTTCTTATCTGCAGAATATTTAGTAAGAGGCGAGGAACGTAAAGTGTTTTCGATTTTCGGTTGATGCCAGCTGACGTTGTTGATATTAGTTAGATTGAAGAAAAAGGCAAAAACACTTACACAAACTCAGTAACTTTTCAGTACAAAAGTTCTCATTATGTATTATTAAGCGATCATTATGAACAGACAGTTTGAATAGTTGAGGCATTGTACTTCCATTTTTGTAGGTTAAATAATTCACTGTAATATATAAGCTTTTACAAATAACATTAGAGTCATCAAAGTCCTTCCAGCATGTGATCGAAACCAAGGCCTAGACATGTTTCATTAAACATATTCCTACTTGCCTATAACACTGACGACAGCTTCGTGATACTGGATTCATTTTACTGTACCAAAACCTACTCTATATTTTAACCGAAAATACTATATGTGATCGGGGATTTAATGTATTTCTCAAGGCAGAAATAAAGAAACTTGCTTTGACTGTTCTTTGAAACTAATTCTAGTCACTGAAAGTATTTTCTTCGTTTACGTCCATGTGTCCGAGGACAGGAGTTGCAGGCGCACCTCCTAAAATGTTTGAACACTGCAAAATCAAAATTTGCATCCCTACTTGTATCCCACAATATGCTGTTAAGGAATCTATCCAACGCTGGAGTTGGTGGAAAGCTATTTCAATAGATTAAGTATTTCTTAACAAACAGGACCCAACATGTTGTGGTGGATGGCATCCACTTAAAACCAGCAAAAGCCATCAGCGGAGTCTCGCAGGGTACTGTGCTGGGTCCACTTCTTTTTTATTGTCTATATCAATGACAGTGCAGATTCCATTGAATATAGCACCATTAAAATGTTTGCAGATGACGCTAAGCTTAAGAAAGTCATTAAGTGAGCATATCAATCACTAAAAAAATAAATGATATGACGGGACTTGATTATAGGGCTCGACTTAAACAGCTGAAACTATTCTCTGCAACACCACCGTGAGTGATACATTAATTACATCATGTGGAAAATATTCCATCAATATTATCCAGATGATATCGGTATTATGGTTACAATTCACCCACGACCAGGCCCCCGTGCAAGGCGTCCCCTACAAAGGTCGAAATCACATCACCTAAGAACATTGCGACACAATCTCATCACTGCAAATGGTCCTGCTCATTTCAATGTTATCCCAAAAGAAATTAAAGTAGAAAAAGACCCCACACCTTTCAAATGGTACCTGGACAAATTCCTCCAGGAAATACCGGATAACCCACCTACACCTAGATATGTCTCAACCAACAACAACTCTCTGCTCGAATGGTCCATGGTGTCCCGAAATAATTAACTAAAATACTTTTCCAGGTGGTGCTATTGAGTTAGTCATGGCCTGGGCCGATAATGGCCGAAACCAATGTAAGTTATCTAAGTTTTATAAGTTTCTTATTTTTCTGAGGTTTAGAAACAGTGCGTAAAAATTGATCTGTAAAAAGTAGCTTGAAGCTAGGTTTCTCCTTAAAAACAAAGAACAAAAATAGAAATAATTTTTAAAAAACGGTAAGACTGTGTTCGTAAAGACGTTTTGGACTTGGGTTTGTAACTCCGAGCAAATTTCCTTCTTGAACTAGTGCTTACATCCCTTCCCTATAAAAGGTTAATCATTATATTCAGCTGTGAACTAAGTTTCATTACATCACAGAATAGAACGGACGGCTTATTCGTTTAAGTAGCAAACAATAGGTTGTAAGAACGTATAGCTTTAAAAATAGAATGCTGTATATGGGAAATACACATTACTTTTGCAAAATTGAGTAACTATTTTTACCGATTACTACATTAACTAAATTAATAATTAATGGCTGAAATATAACTTGAATTGTAGTTGTATCTAAATTATGTCTAAACGTTAAATAACTGATGTAAAATTTACAAACTTTCTACGGCGTTTTGTTTTTCATATTCTCTTGAGGATAAAGCAAAATATTTACAGAAGTTGATGCATATGTAAAGTAGGAATTGTATTAAATTATGAATAATAAACTAACGGTACAGACTCTTAATTATACTCTCACTATACAATGTTAAGGAATTTAAAGTTCTCTGGCTTGAAAGTGGGAAGTAATTTAAAAACAAAAGAATGATTATTAAATGAACGTACAGACAACAATACACATGCCAACAGAAACGGTACTGTAGTAAGAAAGCCATGTAATTTTATTTTTCAATTCCCCTGTGCTGTATTTAAGCAAATATCTTCTACCGTAAACTCTCGTCAATTGGTAAATGAAATTCACCAGATGGAAACTGTTCGGTAACCCACGTAATTCGAATGCACACAGACATACCCATAAACACCCACATATAGGAGCATACACAAACGAAACATATCACTATACGTATTTCATAAGTTTTTTTTCTAACATGTTATATGGAAGACATAACTACGTGGGGCTTTTATATTCCTGCATTTCTCATATTTGTTTACTGCAAGGTGTACAAGGTGTACAACCTCCCTCTCATCGATAGCGCCAATGTAGGTAAGGGAAGTCGGCCAAATGGATCCGTACCTTCGGAAAAAGGTTTGTCCTTAAGTGCATGATCTAACATGTTACATCTGGCACAAAGGTAAAACATTGTATTCTTAGTTTGCCATTAAATTACAAAGAGCCATTACTGTATGTTGTAACACAGAAAATGAAACAATATTAAAATCAATAAAAATTTGTCTAAGAGCAAAATTCAGTATGGAATTCCACAACATAAAACAAAAAGCTAGAAGACTGACGGTGGAAGCATTTTTAGTAGTATATAATAGACATAAAAATCAACTGAGAAATACAAACGGCCTACGTGAAGGATACTCTCAGATGGGTAATTTCTATATCATTTTTTATGTGCTGAGTGTCCAAAGAATAAATCCAACGCTTTCTATGAGCATCAAAAAGGACGACAAAATAAAAAAAAAGAAGAAAAACAACCTGGAAAGGTTAACGTAGAATTTGCAAACCAATCTCGTAAAACTCAAATACTCCTGAGTGGTGCAACGGTGTCATCCATCAAGAGTAAACAGACACTAATTAAAGGTGGCTGCAGCGACGTAGTTACAGTGCATGCACCCATACTATGACTACTACTACTACTACTACTACTACTACTACTACTACTACTACTACTACTACTACTATTGCTGCTGTTGCTGCTGCTGCCGCTACTACTACTACTACTACTACTACTACTACTACTACTGCTACTACTACTATTGCTGCTGCCGCTACTACTACTACTACTACTACTACTACTACTACTACTACTACTACTACTACTACTACTACTACTACTACACTCGTGATCCAAATCTGCGTATATATATATGATATATATTTAGTACAAAATCAAGTCACTCTCAAAGGCATTAGTAACTCGAAGTGTACGGTACAAACGTACAGCGAGACTGCAGCTCACTGGTAACGAGCACTAAATCACATCGCTGATCATTGTACTACATAATTGATCATTACATCAAAATTGAAGCAAGTGCTTCCGCAGTAAGCCTCCCAATTCAAACCTTGATACCTGATCTGATCTCGATTCCGAAAATGGAATTGCTGCAAAAACATTCTATGAAATACACTGGCGACATTATTATGAAAGTTTTTTCTTCCATTTACAACTGGATATTTCATAGCAATAAAAGACCATATTAATTCAGGTAGAACGGATATTTCAAAGATTATGTAATATCATATTCAGTTTAAAGTGCTATTAAATATTGTTTTAGTACCATATTGTTTTCGTTATCAAAATTAACTATTTCAACACTAGTGAATTTGCTAAGTTTGTATTCTGCTGGACTCTTTCAAAGTAACTAATTTCCAGCTGCATCTTGCTGTCAAATGTTTCCATGGCATGTTTTAATTTAGATGGCATACGTAGAATTGCATTGACCAATGTAATCTATATTTGATTTAGTAATTGGTGTTTTGAATGAAATTTAGCTGTTTCTTCTAGCAAATTTACCTGCCACATACGTCTTTGGAATTAATGCATGTAAATTATGAACATTTGCATAATTCATTTCTATCAGTTGGTTCGTATTATCAGCTTAATATACGATGCAAAATTGTTCCTTAGAGTAAATAGCAGCATGTTGCAGACCATTACTATGTAGTAAAGATAAATAGAAAGTATTTCAGTTATTGATCCTAATGCACATATACATTTGAGGCAAAGTTCATGGTTCGATCTGAAACTAAGAATTGAATATTATGTTACGTTTCAGATATCTGTAACCAACAAGTATCCATTTAGAATTGATTTTGTTGAGTTTACCGCGAGTAAGTATTAATAAGTAGAATATTGAACATTGAACATTATTTTCTCTTACGAACGATAAAACAATACAGTTTTAGGTCATTCAACTCTAAAGAAATCCAGAATGACATCTAAAGCTATTAGCAATCTGCTATTATATAATAATCGATAGTGAGTTGGGGGTTATAAAATGCTTTAACTATGCAATAATTCTTTTTTTGCTAAATTTAATCCATCAACGTTGTTATATGAAAATATGAATTGGTAAAGGAAGCTCACAACATTTTTAAAATCAATTAACCAATTCATCATAACTCAGTAATCTTGATATTTATTTATACTTAACGAGACAAAGCAGCTGTCAATTATATATAAATAGTAAAAAAAATATATTTTCTTTTTGAGATTTTATTTAATCGGAACGTAATTCTCATACCATTAAATCGTTCTTTGCAAATTTATTCAGTCTGAAACAACCGATATTACTGCATCATTTAAGTGAATACAATTATCTGGGAAAGAAAGAAACTAGACTAAATAAAAATAGAAATCAAACGATAAGAAAATAATGAATAACGTAATGCGTAAATCGAAATAATAATTCCATTTTAATGTAAATTTACGAAATAAATGCAGTTATTCTATTTCAAAAACTGTTAATCAACGCTGTATTAAGGAAACCAATTACAATATTCTGTTGTATTGTAAGTTCAAATCAAAATGTGGATGCCTGAGACAAGGGCAGACAATATAGAGTTCATATCCGTCTCCATCAATCATAATCTCGAAGATAACCAGACGGGAAGGTAGGAAATGTTATTGTTATACCAGTTTTTGGGGGTCTAACTGGAGTTTCTTTAAACTTTCGAATAGATGTATTTTAATTAAATTTTATCATTGTAAAAAAAGAAAATGGCGATGCAATAGTATTTATAAATAGTCTGGAAAAACTATTATGCGCCTGAAGCAAGTTCGAATGAATGTTTTTTTTTTTAATCTCTTCAAAATAGAAGGATATTGCATCTATTTCTCTGAATCTCAGTTGCTGGAAAAAAATAAATAAATAAAATGGTGGCATTGAATCCAACGAAGAAACTTCCATATCATCGCAAACTCTGCATGGTTTAGGAACTAATTATCGCAAATTGCACAATAGTGATATTGTTTTCCTCTCTGCTATAGGCACAAGGCCTGAAATTTGGTTGATTATATCAACTCTAGTTAAGAACGAGTCCGAAACCATGAAAGTCAGAATCGACCTCGGTGGATAGGAATTCTGAAAGTAAAGCCGAAAGAAAATCCTTGAAATATTCTATATGACGAGTTAATTATTCTGCTGGCTCACTAGCTTACATAATGACGTCGTATAAAATAACAGACAGACAAGTATAATAAAAAAATTTTCCGACAAAATGCTGAAAAGACATCGAGCGGTCACGTAGACTGCAAAATGATTTATCATAAGTCTGAGCAATTAAGGGACATTAAGCATTCTTATTCGCTTTTGTGCTTGAAACTATATTTACTCCGATGAAATTAAGAAATCAACTCGTAGAGAAACGAAACTCTCTCATCCGTCAGCGTACACACGCACACGCACACACACACACATACACACAGTGGCATACCTATGTATGTATTTATGCATGTATGTATGTACCCACCCGTGCCGACGCGCATAGGTGCACCATGATCTATACACACGCAGACGACGGTAGATTCATATGAAAAATAAAAGTGAACAAAAAACATGACCACATGCTCATCAGGAAATTTGTAAGTTCGATTAAAAAAAAATTCTTTTAAAGATAATCAAACCAAACATTCATCATTTCGAGTCACCTAATGAGTATTCCTGCCAAATGTGAAAATCCGTTCATCCGTTTTCCAGTAACCTTGCAAACACACAGACAAACAAAGTCGTCTGGTTACAATACCCTGATTTCGCTAACGCGCGTAGAATGATGACTTTGGTCAAAATCAGGCATGTATTCTTTGTGTTTTGTATATCTTCCATGCAGCAACTAGTTGAAATTTAATTTTATACTCCTAAAATTAGTTGTGCGCTTTGCTATTGTTGCTCTCGTTTTTGATGAGATTGTACTATTACATTTAAATGTTACTAATTAAGTAGAAAAAATTAAAAACCTATATAACATACCAGTTGCCACACGGTCCCAACAGATCACTGACTCTAAAATGTCCGTATATATTTTTCTCCAGCCTTCCTGGAAAATACAGCTCACTTTAAGGAGCACTAATGTTGAAACACAGAAAAAATAAACTTTAAAAATCACCCTGTCGAAGTGTATTCTAGATCGATACTCGATAGCATTGGAAAATTTTGGATAAATTCGATTGTTATTTCGTCTGAATATCGAATTACTTAGCATTTTGGTATCTCTGTTACTATCTCTATAAAAATATTCGCACGAACCATATAACTCAATACACATACGTGTGTGCGAATGTGCGTATATATGTGTGTTTGTGTATGTGTGCATGAGTGTTTGTGTGTTTGTGTATATACGTGTGTGTATTTGTATGAATGTGTGTATGTGTTGCATGTATGTATACAACATTTCTATATGTGTGTACGCTCGTGTTTGTTCATGTGCGTGTGTTACAGGAATAAACTCTCATTATGATACGTGTTTTTTGGTGTCCCGTGTTCATGAACTGAAGTAGATAAAATTTCATGAATACAAATTACGGAACTTTAAACCATTTAAATTTTTCTGAAAATCATTTTGAGTGTTGTTATAGAAAAAAAAAATAGAAAAAATGATAAATGGTGCAAATATTTGAAGGTTGTTACAAATAGATTTTTCTGTAGCCTTTTGAGGAAAACATATGTCAATTTAAAATATGTTAATTGCTATGATACTTGCAAAGTCACAAATTTGCGAAGAAATGATGTGTTGAGAATTCTATTTTCTCTGATTATTGTTCTTTCGGTTGATTTGCATCTCGAATAAACACTGATCATGTTCTATTTTTATCAATGAAATTTTTATTCGTTACGATTCTAAACATTTGTATACCAGAGACTAAATTACTCAATGCAACCATTAATGTTGCACTTCATCTTCGAAAACACTTGAACGAAATGTGAGAATTATTTGGCAGCTATTTTAGGAGGTCGAGTAACCATCTAAAGGATCCCACGCAGGCTCGGTTTTTGCGATTATACTTTTGGTAGACGTAGCAAAAGGTACGAAGTATAATCATTTCTTAATTCATTACAAGATATGTATGTAGTACAAATCACTCCTTAACGTTTTACAAAACATAGAGGACACTTTGTACATTATAGATCTGAATGAAGAACACCGCAGTAAAACATATGTTCATCAAGACTACAACGCTTAATATCACACGTCACCAAGGTGAAGGACAACCTAGTCCTAATCAGCATCGATACCTTCAATAAGAAATTCAGATCAACTAAGGACGTCACAGTGAGATCGCATAACTTACTATGAATAACAATAAAACGCTCATACAGTATTTAGATAGTTCAGATAATGTTATCCTATATCCTGAGAATCTGAAGAAAACGATTAAGAATGGTTTAAATTGATATTTAATCAATCAGCGATATGCAAGGGGCAAAGAATATCATTAAATCATCATTGATAAACTGTTCATATACCAGTTTATTAGTGAAGATTTATATATTTTTTCAACGGTTTCAAATAGTAATTATGATAGAACAAATTTGTAAAGAAACTACCTTCAGTATATTTCAGATTCGTTCAAATTTCATGTTTTTGATAGTATTTTGGATAACCTAACAAAAAACAAAAAAAGAAAATTCTAGCTGAGAGTAAAATACACAGAAAAACACTTCTTAAATTCTTTTAACGTATCGATAATTTCAAATTATTGCTTAACTAATTGCTAACAAACAACAATTTCCATATGCATTTACGTATGTATGTACGTTATGTATATATATATATATGTATGTATGTATATAATATAGATATATATACATTTATATCACAAAATTAAATAGTTGCACCATTAGCAAAGCACGCAATAAGTATACATTAAATGTATAATTAAATTTTATAATATTAAGTTTGACGCTAATTCCGTACTTTTGTCGATGCTGAGTAGGCACATACGCACGCACGCACACACATACACACACACACACACACACACACACACAACACACACACACACAACACACACACACACACATATATATATGCTTACTCAGCTCCGGCGAAAGTACGGAATGGCTCTCTAACTTAACATTATAAAAGTTAATCAAACCTGTTATGTTTACTTAATGCGTGCTTATGGCGTAATTAGTTAACGTTTTTGAGCCATACTATAATAACATATGCAGATTCGTACTCATGCTTATTGTTATAAATGTATACATTTATATATGTAGGAGCGGTCGTGGCTGTGTGGGAAGAAGCTTGATTTCCAACTACGTTGTTTAGGGTTCACCTTCGGCATGCATCTACTACCATCTGTTTGTTTTCTACACCACCCGTTTTCGTATTTTGTTTTTTTTTGTGAATTCTCCCTATATTTATCACACGCTCACGTGGTCGCATCAGTTGATCCTGTCTCCTCTCATCACATATTCAAAATATTTTTGAATCAGCTGAAGTTTTCTAAATGTGAAAGTTTACGAAGATTACGTGAGGCAAGAAGAGAAGAGCAACGTTTTAAAGTATAAGGAGAAAGAGAGAAAGAGAGAGAGAGAGAGAGAGAGAGAGAGAGAGAGAGAGAGAGAGAGAGAGAGAGAGAGAGAGAGAGAGAGGGAGAGAGAGAGAGAGAGAGAGAGAGAGACGCTGGAACACATACAGAAAATGAAAGAGAGGTAGGATGCTGATGTGATTTAATTTCTCTTTAAGGCTGCGAGCTGGCGGAAACGTTAGCACGGGCGAAATACTTGGTGGTATTTCGTCTGCCGTTACGTTCGCAGTTCAAATTTGGCCGAGGTTGACTTTGCCTTTCATCCTTTTAGGGTCGATAAATTAAGTACCAGTTACGAATTGGGATCGATGTAATCAACGTAATCCCTTTGTCTGTCCTTGTTTGTCCCCTCTATGTTTAGCCCCTTGTGGCCAATAAAGAAATAAGAAACATTGGCAAGCCGAGAGAAATGCTTAGCGGTATTTACGTCTGTCTTTACGTTCTGAGTTCAAATTCCGCCGAGGTCACTTTTGCATTTCATCTTTTCGGGGTGGATAAATTAAGTACCAGTTGTGTACTGGGGTCGAACAAATCAACTGGCCCACCCGCCCAAAAAATTTCGGGCATTGTGCCTAGAGTAGAAAAGATTTAATTTCTCTTGGTTTTTCCGGGCATAAACGAGCGTTGCGACATTCCCGATTGTTATTGGAATTCAAATGTTAGCGGAAATGGTTTGTAGTTTTTAACACTAATACTTATTAGTTTCGGTTGTAGCCATATTTCCTGCGTGAAATAAACGAAAGAGTACATTCAGCTTGTTCACGCTGCTGCAAGACATATTTTTCAAGTTTGGCTACGTTGCATCTCCCACCAGACACTTATGAAAACATTAAATGATAGCTGCAAGCTTGTTAATTTTACAACCAATATTTTTATTGTCTTCATGGACGGATGCAAATGGAATATGATTATCATTATGATTAATACTAATAAACAAATAAATGAATAAATATTTAATAGTTAATCTTACGCGTTAGATTGGAGAAACAGATTAAATTTATTCAATATTCTAACACGTTCTCTCAGTTTCTCTCACATTCTCTTAGTTTCTACTTTCTGGATAAAAAAGAATTTGGCCAAGCATTATGCAATCTATCTATCTATCTATCTATCTATCTATCTATCTATCTGTCTATCTATTGATCTGTTTATCTTCTCTCCCCACTCTCTCTTTGTTGCTTTCCGACATTTTCTCACTATATTCCTCATATGTGAAAAACTATTCTATCAAACCACCATTCTGATTACAAAGAGAAATATATCTGATTTCAAATGTGATGTCTGTAAATAAATAGATTTAAAAATTAAATTCAATATTACTCCCATGGGATAATTTAAGAGCGAAATAGGGAGATGTAATTGGGATATTACTAACAGGATACCCAAGAATTCTTGTTGAAATAAATTAAGAATTCTGTATGAAACTGCAATATTGGAATATAATTTCAATTACTATTTGTACAAGGAAGTAGGTATCTCTTGATATGAAACACATTCCTCGCTCACAAAAAGAAAACATACGCATATATGTATGCATCTATATATATATA
>NC_068986.1:24189186-24189749 GCF_001194135.2 Octopus bimaculoides | reverse complement strand
ATATATAGATATATATACATTTATTTGTGTGTGTTTGTGTGTGTTTGTGTGTGTATTTGTATATATGCATATCCGCATGTACACGCGAATGGATAGAGATGCTTATGGAAAAAGCTAAATGAAAGTCATATAAATTTAAAATAATTTTTGTATTTAGACATTATGAAAATGCATATTGATTTTTTGAATATATATCGATTTATTCAGCATTAGTGTACTATGCTTAAAATGAGTGTGTTTCTCTAGGATAAGTTGTCTTTAAAGAATCACCTGGAAATATAGGTGTAGGAGATTCTCTATACATAATTCCACAAATACACACACTTACGCATATTCAAATCAACTTACACGTGTACACTCCTTTACATAAACGTGCACATAGACATATATTTGTATATATATGCCCTTGTACACACATATACATATACACACATACACGCTAAGTTTGATACTCAGCTTTCCAGAGTAACAGAATGTCGGTCTAGTCTGGATTTTTGAACTATTGTAAGAAACCATTGACTTCCACACTATTTCGTCTATAAACATATATATATATATATATA
>NC_068986.1:24179310-24188741 GCF_001194135.2 Octopus bimaculoides | reverse complement strand
TATATATATATATATATATGTATATATTTGTGTGTGTGTCTGTGTTTGTCTTCGTCTATCGCTTGACAACTAATGTTGGTGTTTTTACGTCCCAGTAATTTAAGAGTTCAACCCAAGACACCGACAGAGTATGTACTAGGATTGCAAAAAGAATAAGTGTCCTGATGTCTATTTATTCGACTAAAGGCGGTGCTCCAGGATGGCCGCAGCCAAATGACTGAAGCAATTAAAAGAATACAAGAATAAGTATGCGGTGTTTGTGTATATTTATTATATGTAGGCATAGGCCTGGCTGTGTGATAAAAAAGCTCATTTCACAACTACATGGTTCTGGGTTCAGTCCCACTGCGTGGCACCTTAGGAGAGAGTCTTCAACTATAGCCTCGAGTCGACCAGAGTTTTGTGATATATCATATTACATAGTTAGCTAATAACTTGTGGATATTCATGGACGTGAGTGATACCTTCCCCTATAGTATATTACAATTTACATCTCTTACCAAATGAGTAAAGTTAATAGCACCTTTAACTCTCTTATCTGCTATTTAGAATCTATCTCTTTTTCGTGAATTACGAATAACGTGTATTTCTAATTGGCTCGGAATGATTATTCTTCCTGTACTGTGGTTAATATTTTAAAGCTTGCATTTCGTCTCTCTTTACGTTGTGAATTCACTTCGCCTGTCTTTATGGTCTGAGCTCAAATTCCACGGACGTCCACATTGCCTTTCATCCTTTCCAGGTCGATAAATTAAGTACCACTTGTATACTGGGGTCGATGTAATCGACTGGCTCCCTCCTCGAAAATTTCGGGCCTTGTGCTTAGAGTAGAAAAGAATATTTCTAAGCTTGCAGAATATGCTAATAATGCATAATTTTCTTTTGATATGAAAAGTGTTTCTCTAAATTTATATTTAAGTTGGTGAGTTCAGCTTGCCTTGGTTCACAAAGAACAGTTGTACACTAAAAATGCAAAGTCTGTGTAAATCATAAGTCATTACCTCCATCTTTAATTTAACGCAGTTCCTCTCATTGTCAGTTAACGTATACGATCCCAGCGTAAACTAGATTCTTTATAGTTTTATGGATCCCTTCAGGTGTGCAAATGCTGATAGAAGCTTAGACATTATAAAAACAATATCGCTTACAGTCTTAATGAATGTATACAGCTCTAAAGTGTACATCTCCTGAGTAAAAAAAAAAAAAATTTTGTTTCTCTAGCTTTACTTACAGTAGAAATATTTAGGGTATCTCTATCTCACCAAATCTGTTTATAGCACTCATCACTGGAAATAGAGATATAGGTCTGGAGGAAATAGAGATATAGGTCAGTAAGATCTATATCTCTTATCCAATCAACTAACTTTCAATGATAGTTATCCAAATATGAACTCTTATCCGGTGCAAAACACATTCCAATATCCTGTAACAACGTGTTTAATTTCTAAATCATGGTGTCATGAATAAATACTTGAATTTATCGACTTGAGTTAATCGACCAACAATGTCGTAACTGACATTTTCTCTTGTCTGCAGATATTAATACAGAGACTTTTAAATCATTCATGAGAACTAACAAAGTTTTCACCAGGTTGTAAAACATTACAGACAGCTATTCCGGTAGTTATCGACAACGGTGTAAAATATGCTGTTGTCAGTCTAAAAAATAGAGAGCTTTCTCGATCATTGCTAGTTTTTTTTAGATGAGCTTTCTGTGTTTGCTGTGTAAATTTTTGGTTGTGGAGTATTGTATTGAGATCCAGTATTTATTTGAATATGGGAATATAGAAGGATTTTATTGAACATGGATTTAATGGATATATAGCAGACATAATAGAGCACCGTGCTTTGTAATTCAATCTACTATAACAATATACTGGTTAGTTGTATAGTTGGATAGCATTTTTATTTTTGCCGATTAGCTCAAATCTGTGCGAAGAGATCCATGGGCAAATCAGCATTATCCACGAGCATCTTATCTGTCGGTATTTTATGGCTTGCATGGTCCTATAAATTTTATATTGAAGCCGTTATAAATTTTAAGGAGATTTGACTGGTAATTTTACTAATTTGAAACGCTTTCTTTGGTAAGTTAGTGAGACAGTATACAAAATGGCGCTATGTGCTAAGCAGGTTAATACATTTCTCCCACATAAAAACTTAATGACACACACACACACACACACACACATCTATATATATATTTCGTTTTGGGTTCAACATTGAAATATTTACATATCAATTGTTTTGTTCGTATATTTCAAAACCGCTCCGAGCGATGAGTAGAACTGCGTGCCAGTAGGGAAAATCCAGAAACAAATTGACAAGCTGAAGGTAGAAGCTTTTGTAAACGTTTTCCCTTAAGCAAAATTAGAATTAATCCAGTTCTTTTCTCCTTATTTCACTTACGACAATATCATATATCATATATTACACAGGTTTACAGAATTTATGTACGGAAATTTTTCTGCTGATTAGACGAATGATTCTGAAGCACTTTGCGAAATGAATCCAGATATGTTATTCGTTTTCACCAATCATATCAGGGTCTATATATACACACGACCTCTATTTTTTTCAATAAATGTAGCTTTCTTTGGTTTTATGCCTTGCACTGTCTATGGAGCAGTGAGCCAAAGTTGGAAAAATGATTCATTATCACCCTTCTCTTGCATAATGTATTGTAAAATTATGAATATAAGTGATTTTATGCATAGATAGTTTAACTGAAGTAAGTTTTCGGCCAGGAACGGTGATGTCTTTCGCATACGATTTTAAAAGTGAAAATGAGTGTTGTTTTATTCTATTGATGCAGAATCTTAATCACAACAAAATTTGAAAATTATATGCATATAACATGATATATCTAAAAAAAACACTGCATTTCATTATATAAGAAGAAATCTTTGAATGTTTTGGCAGTGGACGTTTCAGTTTTATACTCCAACTGTAATTAGCCATTATATTTACATCCCATTTCCTTTGATATCTCTCTTCTATTACCTTCATAGCTTAGTGAAATCGATATCCCTGTTCCTCACAGACGTCTCCCAAAATCTGTGGAAATTGATCCATATGACTGAACACTGAACATTTTGCATCCCAGAGAATAAAAAGAACGGAGCATTTTCTGCCAAGTTCCCTATAATTGGCCTCTTTGTTGTTCTCTAGAAAAAACTTTTAGGGATAGCATATTATATTCTATAATTTTCAGATTTTGTTGTGTTTAAGATTTTGTATCAGTAAAATATAACGACCTTAGGAATTCTTTCGTATTTTCTATATTGTAGGCTTCAAATATCCTCGTTTCTGGCCGAAATCTAACCATTATTTAACTATTTATACCTGAAATCATCTACATTCCTAATTTCATCATACTTTATTTAATGGAATGCTGAAAATGAAGCACTTTTCAGAATTTGGTCCACTGTTCCAAAGATAGACGAGGACACAAAATCAAGAAAAACCACATATTTTCTGTAAAAAAAACCAAGGTAATGTGTACACAAAGATCCTGACTGGATTGATGAAAATGAATAACATATTTGGTTACAGCTCGGAAACGTGCTTCAGAAACACTTGTCTATTCAATTTAAATTCTATAGACCTGCATTATTAATATTTTACGTATTGCTGAAATAAATTGTACGAGCCACACATTTTCGTTATTATTTTCAAAAACCAGTGATCATCACTAAGCTTCGTTTCCATATATCGATTTTGAATGAAAAGCTATTTATTAAACACCTTTGGGCTTTGAGAATTTAAGCGAAATTCACGTTGTTACTCACAACCCGTGAACGTACCTGTCACAAAATCTGATTTCCTGACTAAAATTTCCTACCTATTGAATCTGTTGCTCTCTCTTGTAGTGGCCGTTTCTTATAGTATTTCCTGATTGAGGTTTCCGTCGACAAAGACCGATCTAACTCCGGTTCTGCAAACTTTGCTTTGCGATCGAACACTTCTGTATTTTGTTACGTACGTTGGTTTGGCTGGAACACATAACTGAACAACTTGGTATAAGTGCTTCCCATTGACTGTGTAATATGAGATTGCATTTAACTAGTATTTGGACATTTTAGTGAAATTCGTGTTTCCAAGCTCTTTCCTAATTAAATTAATTAAATTTCACAAATATGTACTGGCAAATATACGCAAATAAAATACAGATAACTCTTTTAAATTTAATTTCTTAGTTTATCTTTTTTTTTATTTTGTATTAGCACAATTTGTTCCCATAAACCGAAAACAAAATTAAACATAAATTCCAAAATCGCGCGAAATTAAAATTACTTTATATGGAATATTTCTACTAAAAGCAAAAATAACATTGATCAATATGAAATATTGATCACTATGCAATATCAATAAGTAAAGTATTTTGTAATTTAATTGCTCAATATAAACGCTTTTAATCGTTGACTAAATTTGAAAAATTCAATTTTTTTGTTTTATATAAACAACGGTATCTCCAATCAAAACGAGACGATTGAGATTGGGTTAATTTTATTCTTACTTAAGAGAATTTGTTACTTTGGTGATTTTGCAATTTTGGAATGAATGAAGAAAGAAATACTTGAGAATCGGATGCTTTAGAAATAATTTAATTATGTTTTGCCAGACATTTTCATTCGAAGTTATATAGAATCGTATGTGCATGTAGCCTAAGAAAGGTGCAACTCTGCCCCTAAATTCATAGCACAATTGGATGCATAAATGTATAACGTGATAAGCTGCCTCTCCAAACCAGATCTTATTGAATAAAACTGATGGCGTTCTCTTTCATTTTTTATTATCATTATCTATTCTATATTCTATTATGTTCCAAAGCAAAATAAAAGGCAGCGATCAAGTAGGATCATTAGAACGTCGGATAAAATGTTTAGCGTCATTTCTTCCGTTTTTTTTATGTCCTGATTTTGAATTCTATCGAGGTCAACTTTACCATTTTTTCAATTCTGAGATCGATAAATTCAAAGTAACAAGTATATCTTGAGGTCGAGGGAGTCGTCGAAAGCCTTACCCAGTAAATTGCTGGTAGTATACCTAAATCATGAACTAATATATTCAAAATAAAATATCTAAACTTCCTCAACAATTTATTCGGACGCTTTGAACCGTTTTAAAATACATACGTAATATAAACGATAGCTAATATACTTTGGTCCCATAATCTTATAAATATCCAGCGCATGCAGCAGACAGATCCAAACATTAAAGAAATGTGTTTGGAAAGAGAGGGAAAAAGAGAAAGAGAGAGAAAAAATATATATAGAGAAAAAGATATAGAGAGTGCTGTGTCCCAATGATTACGATATACTGACAATGATGTAATCATATTTATTCTATGTTATGCTATATGTCATCCTCTGTAAGGTAATCACCATTTGTGTTTCCAATGTTCGTGCACTTCGTGCAGTGTAACGCTCATCCTGTACTGGTCTCAGCCACACTTACTCCCAAACATACCTGTAATTTTTCTCACTTGCAAACCCGTTCTCTTCGTAATCTTCTCTGATTCTGTACCCATCGATTTACCATACAATTGCTTTCTCTCCATTATTCACCTAACATCCATATACTATACAGTATTCTCCCAGAGCCTATGGCATTTTAGGTCACCTGACAGGATGCCTCTCTGCAAGTTCATTTCTAGGAATCCATAACCACCAAAGGCGGTTAGTTTTGTGACTGAAACTACCCTTTTAGATATATCGTTCCGCATCCAACAAAAAAATTCAAAACTTGGTTTCACTTGGCCTCAAAATGTTTTACTCATTATTTTGCTGAAGCTTTTTAGGTAAAAAAAAAAAAAATCTACATGCAATAAATGAAAAAAATCAGCCGCACCAGAAGTCCTGCTAAATTATCAAATGTCAGCGAAGATCATCTGTACCCATCGTAAATCCATTACAACAACTCTCTAGCTACAGTCGTTGTTTTCGGCATCTTGTCAAAAGAATCTCTACAAAGTTTGTAGAATTCTAATTTATACCACTTCTCTCCAGCGGAGAAATCTACTATTGTTAGCCATTTTGCACCTACCCCACACTGCACACACGAAGTAAAACTCCTTTACAAGTATCCCTTCCAATGCACAAGGCTACCACCACGTACGCGCACACGATAAACCTGAAAAATTCTATCACTTCAACCCAATAATGTCATCGATTTTGACAAAGCTATTTCATTATTCTCAAATAATCACAGATTCAGAGTTAGCAGTTACCCTTACTAAACGCTTCAATTTCGACAAGTATGTATTCATATCTTTATATAACGTCCCACTCAGAAGACAGAAACCTTTATGATCCCGCCAAATATTACACTATTATCTTCATTTTTATAATATAGAAAGTGGCATAGACTGCCATTAACATTAATAGCTTTCATCACCTCCTGTTTCTCCTGCCTTATAACAAGTCTCACCATTTTGAAAAGTTATCTTGACCGCATAATTGTTTCCGATCTTGTTTGGCAGGAAACCCCCCGGTCAAAAATCTCGTCTATGATACCCCTCTCTATTCTCTTGGATCTGTAACCTTCCGGAACTCAGCGTCTTCTACACGAATGTAAGATACTACACGTGAGATCGTTTCTCATTGCACAGAGAAATAACTTGATAATATCTTTCCCTGTGGTCATTCCTATCGTGCTTCCTTCAATAGTAAATGTGCATATTCATTAAAGATATAGAAAATATTTTATGTAGAACGCTTGAGGTCGACGCAAATGCTATGGTCCAACATCATTAAAGATTTGTACGAGTGAATGCATATCCTCGTTAGAGACAAAACTGCATCATATAAACTAATCTTCTTGTTCAATGTCAGAAAACAGTTCAATCGTTACGGACCATAAATTTCTTTAAAAGTTCATATAAAACTCACAATCCCATGTGCTATACAGATTCGCTTATACACACAGGCATCCTATGCGCCACATCCAAACAAATGTTGCCTGGAAGATAATCATTCAGAAACCTATACCAACGTTCATCCTACAGATGTACTCTTTTAACTTTTTGCCATTTCTCCTTTTATTACAGAGGCTACTGTTTCTTGGAGTAGTCTTGTTGGTCTTATGTAACTCAACTTAAGTCCAGGGACTCTTTCTCTAGTATTCACTTGTCATCCATATTGTTTCCACCCATCTCAGATCCTTTAGTAATCATTGTTTTCTTACGAAAAGGAAGGATGTAGTGACTTTTCGCATCAGAACGTCAGCTATTTGAAATTGTCCCTCAGGAGAAGTCGAGCTACATTTGTTCCAGAGGAACAGTAACTACGTCAGTTTCATTGGTCGTATGAAAACGTAAAGACTATAGACTTCTCACCTTCTCTAAAACCAAACACCCAAATTAATTCAATAAATATACGTATGACATACGCTACATATGCAGTTCGCAACATACGTATTATTTATACTATTTGTTAAGAAACTAAACGCTCATAAATGTATTTTATTTACATTTCTTTAATAAAAAGCACAGTTGTTTCCATACATAATTGTATGCATTGTATTTATTACTATAGAAATATAACAAAAGTAATTTCGTTCATCTCGCACACGAAATGTGTTTTTAATGTTTTCATGTTTTCTAGATATTACAATGAGTGATTATTTCTACACAGCTGATATGCAAGCGAAACAAGTGAAAGTAATTATTTTACACTCATTAATTATACATCCTTCTTGTTTTTCCTTTAATAATAGTATTATATTTACTAATAGAATTCTCGTATCACTGGAAACAAAGTGATACGATTCGTTCATATAATATTTCTGGCAATAATAGTTATCATCCTCGCTTAGTTTTTCATTTAATTGTAGTTGGGTCATTTTGGTGTAAATATAGAAACCTTTCTCTATCTTTTTGTTTTGTTTTCATGAGAGAATAGAAATTAGAAACCATATCACATTAGCAGGCGTTTGCCTTAGAGTGAGGCTTCATTTATTTCGACGATCTACTAAAAAATAACCGCCAAAGTTCTTTCAAATTACATTCTAGAATCTTGAAAGTGGAACGACGCATTGTTTGAGGCACACACATGTATGGACTTAATATGATGGGATGGTGTTGGCTGGAATGCCTTTGATCAAAAGTATTTCAGTCATGGAGGCTAAAGGTTAACTACTAACCACATATTATTTCTTAGATACCTTGAAAGGACTTTATTCATTTGCATCGTTTTGAACTAGATTATTAGTATTTTCACTGCTAGTATGCTTCCCCCAATCAGTAATAATTTAGTAATTGTCACAGGAAGAACCAACCGAATCAATATCTTAAGTTTTATTCGTAACCATTTTTTTTAAAGCACGAGTTTCAAAGAAATTAAGAACATCTTAAAATTATATACGTTTTACAGAATAGCATTCTTATCTAACAAAACTGGATAGGATTTCTGCCTCTGTTAAAGGTGTTTGTATAAGATGCACTGGTATTGTTGGATCACCTAACTCTTAGAATTTTATTATTTCGCTTCGGATGTTTATCTTAGGTATTTATTTAAAAGTAGACAAAATTCAAACCAACCATTGGCTTTAATATATTTGTGTCTACCATTTTATTAAGTATTCCATCATGAACAACATTTCGGTTGCGTATAAAACAGAGGATACTGGTAAAACTTCTTCCAACTTCTGTTCTTAAAACGCAATTACAACTTTGCACTCAGAGATTTTCTCGAACTTTCAAATAAATGCGGTTCTTCCGCTTTCTATAGACAACATAAACGTATCATTAAAGCAACTATTTTCTTCTGCCTTTATTACTACCTACAATTTCTATTTTAAGAAGGCGAATGTGTCCAATACTATGTTTAAGAGTGTTCCATAACTTCAGTTTAAGTATAAGCAAGCTGCACAATTGTGAAGTCATAAAACAGTGGATTATATTTTAGTGTGAGAAAGAAGACGGAGCTTTCATTTCAGATATTTGTTCTTTAGCAGAGAGAAGTGGATGAGCGATGGGAGAAATTGAGTCGGGTTACAGATTTCATGTTAGCCGGTATTTATGGAGTTTCATTCCACAAAATGCATTCTTCATAAAAAACTGGAAGCTTTCGCGTTGACATCTACAACAAGTTGTTTGCTTTGTATATGATGAAATTCCATCACACCCAGGTACACAGACACGCATAGGTGCGCGCACACACACAAACACACTCACACATATTACTTATAATATTCTATAAAATTAAACGTGTATATGTATATATACGTGCATATATATGTATATGTAAATACACTATATATATATATGTATGTATGTATGTATGTATAGGAGTGGCTATAGGCAAAGGACCAGAGCCTTGTGAGTGGATTCGGGAGACGGAAACTGAAAGAAGCCCGTCGGATATATACATATATATATATATTTGTGTGTCTGTGTTTGTCCCTCCACCATCGCAAGTTGACTGCTG
>NC_068986.1:24175638-24179186 GCF_001194135.2 Octopus bimaculoides | reverse complement strand
GTGGATTCGGGAGACGGAAACTGAAAGAAGCCCGTCGGATATATACATATATATATATATTTGTGTGTCTGTGTTTGTCCCTCCACCATCGCAAGTTGACTGCTGTTGATGTGTTTAATTTAGCGTTTCAGCAAAAGAGAACCGCTAGAATAAGTACTAGGCTTATAAAGAATAAGTCCTGGGGTCGACTTGTGGTGCTCCATCATAGCCGCAGTCAAATGGCTGAAAGAAGTAAAAGAGTATATATAAACACACATGCACATGCACACGAACACACATACACACACACATACCTATATATATGTATATAAGTCTGTATGGAATGAAGTTGTTCTTTCCTAGGGATATATTATTCAACCGCACACCAGTTTAGCACTATATCGATTAACGATACTGGAAAATCTTACATGTATATATGTACTAGTGTTTATCGTTGATTGTTTTTCAATATATAGTACCTTAAATATCTGAAATTCCAGTTGTTGTTATAGAGATTTTCATTGATTTCGATATACAAATGAGAAGAATAGACCTCAAATATACCGCATAGAAAGCAAAAGGATATGGAGTAATTTAGAACAAGATACATCAGCGGAGATGTATATAGTTTGGTGACTATATAAAACATTAGCTGCGTACACATTCATTAATAAAGAGTTGGTAGATAAGAGTATGTACATGACAGATTTTAAAATATTTATTCTTGCTGCAGAAAATAATGTACTGTTATGATACTAGGAATATATATTTCACTGACTTAAGTGATTCTCCTATCTCTTTGGAATCTTCGTGATTCAGGCAAGACTTAGTATTAAAACCATTTTCCTTTCTTGTTATGTCCGCAGTTGTAGCGAAAAAATTGGTGGAGCCGTGGTACCTAACGAACCTTTTTAGACCCCTCATATAAAAGTTTCCATAAGAGATAGACAGATAGAGAGAGACAGAGAGACAGATAGACAAAGGCAGATAGAGACAGCGAAACAAAGGCAGAGAGGGAGAGAGAGAGAGAGAGAGAGAGAGAGAGAGAGAGAGAGAGAGTGAGAGAGAGAAAGAGAGAGAGAGAGGAGAGAGAGAAGGAGACAGGGAGTGAAAGAGTATAGGTGAAATATCGGGGATTTGGACCCTTCTAATTAACTTGGTTGGCAGAGGGGGAAGGACTTGTTGAATAGAATACTTTGCTTGTGATTATAAGAGTGTGGTTTCGATTCCGAGACCGAGAGATGCGCTGTGTTCTTGCGAAAAACACATCAATTCACATTGCTACAGTTCATTAAACTGGCAAAAACAAAAATAAAAAATAAGAAATAACCAAGCGACACCAAAGAATCTGAGAAACCGGGTTTATGAGCCCAAAGCTCTAAAATGACATTTGGTCCTTTTGTCTCTTCCTCTTTTTCTTTGACTTGAATTGCAGTTTATGATAGTTAATTTTAGCCTCATCGTTATTTTGAATTCAGAGAGCAGGGAGACAGGGCTAATACCATATGACTTACTCTAAGACGCTCTAACATCTCTGCCAACAAATTTCCCGCCTTCATGATACTTTGATTTCATGATATTTCTAACCAACGCAATGACATTGATTTCAGACCGTATGCTATATTTTAGCTGGCGATTATTATATCAATTAAAATATACGATAGTAATGAAATTAAAATGAAGTGCAATACTTAAAATAACAGCAAGTGTCAAATGGGAATTATATAGTGATCAAAGAATATTCAAATGAATAGTTAATTTTATTCAGTAAGTAAATTAATTGAACTGTTTAGAATTGCCATTATTTAAAATTTAGTGTTTATATGAATTTACATGAGTTTCTGCTGACTAGTAGTTAAGAACTTAATTATGAATCAAATGCATAAACTCATTATAATTTTATATTTTTTGAGTTGTGATTGTTGTCTTTGTTTGGATTTTATTAATAATTTTTCATCAATGTTTACCTCACCTCGATACATCGATTAATTAGAGTTAACGTGATTGTCACATTAAGTACGCTAGCACATAATTCACAATTTCGTCTAAATTAATCTGATTTTGTGCCGCATAGCAGTCATTGTGATGCATCGATGGTGTCAGTGAGGTGAGCCGTTTGCGTGGCATATTCTGGCATTCAGTTTTTTCCCAATTTGTTGGCAGCAATGCTAAAATGGAAAATGAGTGCCAAAGTCTTAGCTTCCCAATAAATAGCCTCTCTTCTAATAAGACAGATATTAATATCACCTTGAACTAACACTTTATGAGCGGGTGCTCGCGTACCTCATTAATATCATGAAGAACCTGGCACCGGTTTTCCTCACATCCAGAATCACGTTATAAAGGCCTACAGTAACAGGAAAAGGTTTGAGAGTTAGCTGTGTGGTGATTGAGGCTAATGACTTGTAGTTATTGTTGTATGTGGATGTTGTAAAAAAATAAATGCAGAAAGAAAATTTTGGAGTGTAATACAATACAGAGTCTAATAAAGTGGGGAACAGAATTCGACAACTACTGCAATCAACCTCGTACGGAAATCAAACCTATCTGCAGGTTATTAAAAGCAAATCTGAGAGATTCTAAGGCTTGAGTAACCGGATCTTATTTTAGCTTCCCTAAAGTTTAAGCCCTGCATAGACATACTCCAGTTAGATATTCCCACCTTTATAATTGTTCTACATCATTTGCAAGCCCGAGATCCATTTGTGCGTGTACGAGTGTCAGTATGTGTGTGTTTATGCATGAGAGTTTAGGTCTATATGCTATATATAATTATGTGTGCATGTCTGCACACGAGGTCTGATCAATGAGTATCATGACTGTTGCCATAATAACGAAGCCAAAGCATGCAGAGTGAAGTTGCTCAGCACAGATTGATTTCAAAATCTGCTGTGCATGCTCACTAAATTTTAACGTTCTAACTCACTTCCGCTGTTTACAGTAGTGCTTCGAAGGAAGGTGTATAGCATGTGATCGTCCTATAGACCATGACAGAGGAAGTTGTCATGGCCATACCTGCTCAGAGGCCTACGCAAAGTTGCAGAAAGTGTATGGAGAGGGGTGTATTACCGCACACAAGTGTACGGTTCAGATGTTTCCACGATGGCTGAAAAATGTCGATATTAACAAACGTTCTGGGACCAGCAACCAGCAGAACTGAAAAAACATCGCAGATGTGCGTGCAACTGTGTTGTGAATCGTCGACTCACCATCCGTGAGTTATCAGAGAATGTACGGATTAGTTACTATTCAGTTCAGTTCATTACCACTGAAGATTTGGGTATGAGACGCGTGTCTGCCAAGTTTGTGCCAAAACGGCTTTCAGTTGACCAAAAAGACACTCGGCTTTAAGTTGCACAAGATCTCCTTGATTGTATCGAGAAGGATAAAAACTTTTTGAAAACTTTGCGAAGGCCCCTGAGCAGGTATCGCCAATCTTCTGGTAAAATTTCATGCAGATTCTCAGCTCAACTTGCTTTGTCATATTCATTGCGACTATTACACACTACACACCTTTCTTCCAAGAACTGCTGCAAAAAGCGGAAGTGAACTAGAACGTTCAAACGTAG
>NC_068986.1:24171548-24175196 GCF_001194135.2 Octopus bimaculoides | reverse complement strand
TATATATATATATATATATGCATGTATGCAAACATGTATGCAAACATGTATGCAAACATGTATGTATGTATATATGTGTACTTGAACAGTCTCCATTTCAGTATTCATATCACATAAGATTTTGACATTGTGCGTGGAAAAAAAATCGAGCTTCTTTATCACGCTATTAAGTACAAATGAATCTCCGTGGTCAATTTGTTAAATATTCTCAACTTAGAAATAAAGCAAATTGTTTCTCAACGGGTGTCAATATTTCAGCAACTGATAAATGGCTGCAGTTAATTAAATCTAGTCTCTCAAACATTTATAACAGAAAAAGCAATCTAGAATATGTGACAAATTTACAACGCTGTCGCTGGTCTACCTAAGTAATTATTTATGTATGTGTGTATGCATGCATGTATATATGCAAGCAGATATGTATGTACTTACGCACGCATATATGTATGTGTAAGTGTGTGTATGTATCTATCTGTCTGTCTACATATCTATAGCATTCTCTTTATCTATGTATCTTCATCGTTCTTATTCTATCGATCTAAAAAATATCAATTGGTGAACCTTTCTGGGACATCCTGTATAAGTGTGTGTGTATCTGAGTGTGTATACAAATAATATTCACATATATGCGTGTGTATATACATATATATACACACACATTTATGTGCATGTTATTTGCATACTCACTCAGACAGGCACACACACATTCACAGAGGGTGTCCCAGAAAGATTCGCTAATTGATATTTTTTAATTATTCAAAATAAACTTCAGGTAGGATAATGAAATTTGGCACAGACGTTCTAATGCACATTTTCCATGCATTGCAGTATTACATTTCAAAATGATTATAGCCTGCAAACGAGTGGTCACTGAGTTGCGTGAGCACCGTATCACCTCTTCATCCAACTCGACCCCTGAAGACAGAAAAGCTTTCTTCAGATCTAGCACATTTGAATAGAAGCGAGCACAATATTACACTCTAAGATGGGCCAGATAGAAAAGTTCATGGAATTGAATTTTGAAGTTGAGGGAGGCCACAACGTCTTGTCCACAAAACCGCTGAAGTACTCTTTGCATCACCTCTGTGTCAAATTGAACATGTGAACCTGAGCCCCTTCCTGAATGAAGATGTAATGGTCACCAAAGGTTTCTGTGACTCAGGCTCATCCAACTTTTCCCCATAAACTTCATTGGTGACCTTGACGCAAGTATCGAAGACGATCAAGGGACACTTAGGCCCATCAGATGCAACTCCGTCCCACACCATAATTGAAGCTGACATCAGACGGTGTCAATGACTCCTCCTACCTTCAGGAAAGTCTCCAGCATTACGTGCATAAAACCTATCATTCTAGCGTGGTTTTCCCCTATCGAGCCATTTGTTCTTGAAAGCTATTAAAATCAATTGCCGGGTGTGTTTCTTGTGTGCAGTTAGCTTTAAATCCTCTTTAAAATCGAAATAGCAAGAATTTTTGCAGTTATCTTTGCACTCTTGCGGGGGTTTCGGTTCACTCCCTTCTTCACAGCGTCAAAAATTTGTTTGGTACGAATTGATCGCTTCTTGCCAGGAATTCGCTTGCTAGAAGTAGTAGCGTATTCCATATATATATCGTTTCCAGTCATTGAAAACTGATTTACGGCAAACATTCAACTGCTTTTTTATATGGTCTTGTTGCTCACGGTAGCTTTTTCAAAGTGATTATCTGGTCACGTTCTGCTTTCGAAACCATGTTTGTTTACAAACCTGTTATAGACGAACGAAACAATAGATACACGAACAAAAGACATATGCAAATCTTTGCGAAAGATGTAGATAATAAAACCGATATTCTTCAGGAAGTGTTTTAAACATGTCTAAATGTGTTTGGGATACTCTGTGCATCGATGGATAAATAAGTAGATATGTGTATGTATATATGAGAGAGACAGACAGAGGGAATAGTCACACGATATGCCTCTCCTATTATTCAATTCAACACTTTCTAATTCTCAACTACTTACACAAGTCATGTTTTCATAATGATATTTCATACAAACATCATACAACTAAAATACAATGCCACTAAACATAACCCAATAATGAGCATCGCAATAACTTTTATACAGCACTTATTTTCCAAAAATCTGATAAACCACGACAAACCCATTTACAATATATTATTTTTACGTAATTGAACTGCTGCACACAATACATTCCACAATATAACTTACAGTATCCAGAATTCCACCAAGGCTACATTCATATTTTTATATTTTTCTCATTTATATTTATTTTTCCTTCTCTCCATCTGTATATAATCTATTTTTTTCTAAGACTTTCTTCAATAAACTCTAAACTTTTGGATTGTTTTTATTCTATGCTGGTTATATTTTCTTTACGTTATTATCATTATTATTTTCTTGTCTAGCTACTGTGGGAAGAAATATATTTACACTTGTACATCTTCATTCTCATATATGCTTACACACACACCTTCATTCCTACATTGACACGTATAAAACCCTTTTCAGCAATAATAATGATTGGACGGCATTGCCATTGAGATTTTTATTCATATTGTTAGCAGCTAATTTTAAAAAGAATATATGCATACAAATATAGTAACATTGAATATTCTATTAGCGTAACTAATTCGATAAAACTTTTAAATTGACTTTAAGACTTAGCTTATTTCATTAACTTACTTCATAAATGCCGATATTATTGGCTGATTAACATTATAATTAACTCAACGTATAACCGATCCATTCAAACTAGCTAATTAGCACAATCTTGCTCAGCGGACAGAGACATATGTCATTACTTTAATAACTGATACAACAGTTAGTGTAGTTACTGCAGTTAGAGCTGTACTTCATGAAATACGCTCGAGATCAGGGGTGGGTTGAGAAGTTCCTATTTTTCGAACCAGTCGGTCGTTGACAGATATTTCGCTATGCTGGTATGCCGACTGATTATGAAACTAACGCTTTACACTCAAAATTACTTATATTCTTTTATTCTTTTATGTGTTTTATATATTTGACGGCAGCCATGCGAGAGCACCGCTTTTAGTCGAGCAAATCGAACCCAGGACTTATTCGTTGTAAGCCTTGTACTTATTCTGTCAGGTCTTTTTTGCCGAACCGTTAGTTTACGGGACGTAAACATATCGGTTTTCATGCGATGTTAGGGTGGATAAACACACAAACATATAACCCAAAAATATATACATACATAAATGCATACATACATACATATATATATATATATATATATATATATATATATATATATGCTTGTATGTGTTGTGTGTATATACATAAATATATATGTATATATATATATATATGTCTTCTATTATAGCCACAGGTCGATCAATGTCACCATCCTCTCTGCTCACGTGTGACTTGTGGTCAACTCTCTCTTTTCACTCCAGCCACTATGAAGGCGAGACGAACTGTTTTTTCTCCGTCCAGCTTCGTCCTATCACTAGCGTTCAATACCAGATTCGCGTTTGGCCCCACGGCTTTTTAATGTTGTTTTCACTGTCTATTTTTTCCTGTCTTAGTCTGTGTTTTCCACCTTGGAATCCTCTGTTTAGTGGGTCGATCCAATACTCAGGAAGAGACTATTCTAGAGTACTATCTGCCTTATCTTCGAAACG
>NC_068986.1:24171073-24171538 GCF_001194135.2 Octopus bimaculoides | reverse complement strand
TATATATATATATACATACGGGGAACTTTCAGTTTCCGTCTACCTGATCCACTCACAAGGCTTTAATCAGCCCGTGGCTATAGTACAACTACTTCTTAGTACAACAACTGCATTGATCTGTTAGAGAGATTTCAGAACTACCATTTTAGCTTGTTGGAAACTCAGTGACTGTAAATCTCTTCAAATTTTATATATTGCGAGCAAAAACGAGCTACTGGCATCTCTAGGAGACGAGGTGATTAATACCGCAGATGGGAGAGAAATAACTCGAGCCCAGGGTGGTATGCTGGTCCCGTAGCTAGAAGGTGGTAAGGATTCGCTCCCCTGCCCGCTATATCCCGGCTAGAGGAGATGTCTTCTTGGAGTTAAAAAGTCGCAGTACCGTCCGCTTGTAACCGACAGCCGTCATGTTGAAGAATCTGCGAATATTAGTTATATATATATATATACATATATATATATATA
>NC_068986.1:24169093-24170392 GCF_001194135.2 Octopus bimaculoides | reverse complement strand
ATATATATATTTAAGGAATGGAGTAAACGCATGTTATAACTGCATACTTTATTCCGACATAAGTTTCGAAGAATTACAATTTATGCGATCCATAGGAATCGTCAATGTTAAAAATGTAAACTTCTCCTCAGGGAATGTATGGACACCATCTTAAACGTAAGACATTATGACCGAGTATGATAACTATAGTTGGAGAAGGTTATAACGTAATTCATTTGAAAAAACCGTTGGAGATTAGGACGCTACCAGATAGTAAGTTGGACAATAAGGGAAGAAAAAAAGAAAAGAAAAAAGAAAAAAAGAGAAAGGAAATTCAGAGTGTAGAGTTGGGAGAAGATAGGCTGATATAAATCCGATAAAAATTGGAGAGGAATGTTATGTAATAAAAGGGATTATAAATGGGTTTAATCTTGTGTTTCTACAAAAATATTGAGATGAGTGTATATAATCACTTATACTTGTGTGTATGCTCATATATACACACAAAAAATCCACATTTACTCCCATAAGTTCATGTATGTATATTTATATACATACCCACGTCAAAACTCACACTCATATATGCATAAATATATCTGTGCATAAAAATATAAATACATCCAATTAAACATACGTATATGCATATCTATATATTTTTTATAAATAATAGCAATAAAAGTAAAGATAAAAACAGAAATAAAAATAAAAATAAAAATACATATATGTACACAACAATCTATACAAACCGTCTAGTTTCATACAAAAACATGGATATATATACACATACACACACACACACACTCTCTCCCACAGATACACGTGTATATATTAACACTTATACACGTATACTCAGACACACATATATATTTTGTATGTAATTTAATTGTTAATACATGAATTTATATAGAAATTCATACGTAATTAATATACTCCCTAGAGCGTATGAATAACTGTCTATGTGTGGTAATTATTAATAAAGTAGAGGGATATTTAACTGAAGGTGGTTCATATATAAGTGAATGAGATGAAAAATGAATGAAAATTAATAAATGAATTAAAGAATAATAAAGTTAATGGGTTGTCTATTAATCTACATGAAATGATCACTTTATTATTATATGCTAGACAAGTTGGGCTGAATTAGGGGTTGGAAGAGTAAATCTTGCTTAAGAAGACAAAGTCAAAAATATAAATAAGGTTTACTACAGCAATTCCGTAACATATTTGTTAATGTAAAGGTTTTATCGAGTATATTATGGGTGAATTTTACTATACACATACCAAAAATAATGCGCTTTTTTATGTTCAAAGATTTTATAT
>NC_068986.1:24166406-24168833 GCF_001194135.2 Octopus bimaculoides | reverse complement strand
TATATATATATATATATATATACAGATATATATATATCGTATAGTGATTTACACCAATCATATATGTGTTTATTTAACAATAGCTTCTTCAGGTTTTATTAACTATAAATATTAAATATTTGTTGTCAGAAAAAGTAATGACTATGAAGCATGGGGTTGATATGTTGGTGCGCAGAAGTGGTGGCTTCCTGCATTACGTGGCCTGCAGTATTTGTTTACCACACTCTACAAACATTTCGACGTATGGCTAAATCTATCTACTTCTCATGTTACATAACACAAAGTTATTTCTTATAACACATTATAAAATGTATAAATATTTTGAGATTCTATTCAGAATTCTATAAAAACAGCGAGACATTTTTCTATTGTTACAACTTCTTTACATAAATTAATAAGTGCATTCATACGTAACTGTCAAATTTTAAGTAGGTGTTGTATACTACAAATATACTAAGTTTATGTCTCATAAAAAACTTGACAGGAGGTGATTTACTTTTTATTAGCACTTAGTATTCAGAAACACAAGCGAATCAGTTTAATATAAAAGAAAGTGACAACTAACAATGAATCTTTGTTGCAAGGATGTACTAGAAGTGACGATTACAGGGAATAGCCCTTGAAACCGGGATATTGAATAGTTTCAGACCCGTCGTTCTGAAGAAGGCGAGCGAATGTGTGATAATTCTTGCAAATTTGACTCGTTAGATTGATAAAGACATAGTGACGGAGACAGTGTGACAATATTACACTCCGTTCTTGGCATAAGGATAGTTCATTGAGATATTAGTCTTTCTCATACAATACATGTAAAAATATATTATTCATGTTAGAAAGAGTAATGTTGGCCTACATTGATTTTGAATGTATGCAGCGCAGGGAAAATGCGAATGATCGTCGATCTGCTGGTGTGTTTTAACTGCTTGCAACAATACGTGCTCTCTTAAATGTTCTCCAGTGCTACACTGAGTTAGAAATACTTATTGCTTTCAGTTACTTTTTGCTATTTAAAGAATGATAAAGAAATGCACACACTACGTATGTAATTATAGCTTTGTTACACATTGAAAAATCATTACTACGAGAATCCTTAGATATTCTTTCTTATCTTTTGTGAGTCAAAAATTACGTATCAGTCAGGAGAAACCCTGTTTCCGTACAGTTGGAATATTAAGTCAATTTAATAAACTCGTATTTTCCCCTGGATATTTTGGTCTAAAGCTTATATACAAAAAAATCGAATAGTACATCTTTTAGTGTATTTTTTTTCAAAATATTCTAGTGTCATCCCAGAGTATTTCCTGTTCTATTGTTCTAAAAGCGGATAAAAATTAGGACACTCCAGATAATTTACAGCCTAATACTAGTGGCCTAACATTATCAATTTTACAAATTTCTTTTAAGACATGAAACATAGTTAATGCATGAAGCAATCTTAAATGCAATTTCCTAACTTGTTTACTCGGAAGAGGAGGATAAAGAAAAGAGCTTTAGTGTCAATATTCTTGTGTGTATGTGTCTACATAAACGGATTTGAGCAAGCGAGAGAGAGAGATGGGGGGGGGATGAGAGAGGGAGAGCAAGAAATAAAAGAGGCAGCTGCATTATCCATTTAGTGGATAATGCACATATTTCATTAATGCAAAGCTAAATTTACACGCCTGTACTTAAGAAATAGCCACTATAATGTTACGCTTCGAAGAGTAGTGACGATAATGTTTAGCCAAGTCAGTCAGAATGGAATATTGATGATGTTCAATGAGATACCATCGAACAACTTGTCAATTACTGCCAAAAGAAAAAAGTCCTTCTTTGTCTCCATATCTAATTAGCGAATCTGCATTTACATATGGCTTTAATGTCAAATTGTTTTTCTCGTAGCATTTTCCAAGAAGCAGCTAAACGTTCTAGAATCAAAGAATTAAGATATTGAAGACTTGACTTAGACATATGATGGATATAGGAACCTAGAACATACAGATCCATTGTATAAGCCTATATATATATATAGCTTTCGGAGACGTAAACACACCAATACCGGCTGTCACGCGTTGATGGGGGGAGGGGAAATAGACACTAAACATAGATACACACACCTAGATAAAAACACATGCATACACACACACACATATATCTATATGACGGGTTTCTTTCAGTTTCCGTTCACCAAAGTCATTCAGAAGGCTGTAGCCGGCCCGAGGCTATCATAGATAACACTTGCCCAAGTCGCCACGCCTTGTGACTGAACTCAGAACCATATGATTGAGAAGCAAGCTTCTTTCCACACAGCCATAACTGCACAAACATACACACACATACATACATATTCACACACACACACACACACACACACACACACACACACACACACACACACACACACACACACACGTCTGTGTGTATGTGTGTCCGTATATATATATATAT
>NC_068986.1:24160571-24166156 GCF_001194135.2 Octopus bimaculoides | reverse complement strand
ATTATATGCATATATGTATATATTTTTCATATGTGTATGTAGTTCGGTCAAATTCAATATATATCGATTTCCTCATGTAAATATGTTTAAAATTACATATTAGCTTAATAAATTTATACTCTGGAAAGCAGACGAGAATAGAAACATAAATCTTTGCATGCTATTCATTGATATTATATTTTTTGTTCGAAGTACACCCGATTAGATCGAAGCTGATGCTATATTTTATTGAATGTGGAAGGATTAAACACAATTTCAACGCATGCGCCACATCAACATTGGACGTTGCCATATTTATGTAAAAAAGCATTTTGTTCCTTACACGGATTACCATATACAACATCACAACCTAATAATACTGTTTCGTATAGGGACATTAGAATTACTAGCACATGACTGAGTTGAAGAAACTGCACATAGTACTTGACGCATTGCTTATTATATATCCTAATATAAATCACATGTGCTTTATTCAATTCTCTGGCTTGCAAGTTTTTTTTTCTGTAACTAAAGAATCCCTATTCTGCACGAAGCTATTAACACAGTTCTGTTTTCTCTTCAGAAATGCATCCTCTTGGCAGGAGGTCTTCTCCTTTAGGGTCATCATCTTGCACATGCTCTGCAAAATTACAAACTAGAATATACAAAATCCAACTGGACACATCTCTCTATGAAGAACACTTTGAGAAAATATGGTTATCGCTTTCCTCTCCAGAATAAATGATAAAATTTATATAATGAATTCAGCAACTTCTAAGACATGGAATTCTTAACACGTGTGTTAAACCTTAAATCTTAAACCTGTTGAATGTGTAAAATTTCATTAGGCATTCATGTAAATCATTTAAAACTCTTTAATCATCATTCTTCTTCAAGACACTATAATTTCATCAACATGAGTGTATCTATGTTGGCGAACTCATTCCTCAAAATGAAAAAGGTTCATTCCATTATGTACATCAACTTACAAACTGTTACCGATTCCGTTGGTTGTATTGAAAGTATGCTGTCTATTTTATTGGCTTCTACGAAGCTCATTCTAATTATTTAGTCAAATAACAGTCTCTGTACAACCCAATCGACAACTATTGCAAAGCATGTCTCTTATTGACTGACTTCCCAACTTTATTTCTTCTCAACATAGCATTCACATCAAAGCTATTCACTGATTTGACACGAACAGGCAGTATCCGGAAATACTGTTTAAATAGATTTTAACATAGCTATCAAATACTACGTGACCAGCAAGGCGAAATTCTATTTTCCCTACTTCTAGAGTTACTCTGCCATCCAATTCACCTCATATATTCTCTTTCATTCTGTCTTTCTTGTTTCTTCCTTCCTTCCTTCCTTCTTTTTCTTTCTTTATTTCGTTCTTTCTTTCTTTATTTTACCCTCTCCCAAATCACTTCCCTGTCACTATCTTAATTCTTTTCGCTAGATACATTGATATACATTCACAGATGCACAAGAACACGCATAAACATATTCAAACGCAAATACACACACACACGCACAGAATTATATATATATATATATATATATATATATATATATATATATATATACACAAAGAGAGAGAGAGAGAGAGAGAGAGAGAGAGAGAGAAAGGGGAGAGAGAGTGAAATAGAGAGATAAATAAAAGGCAAGAGAGAGAATATGCTTCTTAAATCTGTCTAATGAAACGCGTGAATGCACGAGCACATGGTTGTCTACGACTCCTATATTAGTAGATGGCGGTTTTCCTAATAGTGCTATTCAGTGAAAACAGTGAACGTCTAGTGTACTGTCCCAGTCAATGTGATTAAGCCGACTTTAACACAAGCCTTCTCTAATTAGGGCCTCCGCTTCTTCAATTATAGATTTTTGCAACTGAATTTTACTATCCGATAGTGTACAATATCGAAAATGTTCTAAACACGTCTAGAACAGCAGACAGTACAATTTATCATGTGGGGAAATATTTTTTTCAAAACGTTTTGCTTCCATACAATGGTTTTATTTCAAATATAAAGAAATATTACGATAAATATTTCTTAAAGACGTTTGGTGAAACGCGTATTCCAAAATATTCGTTGCAAACATAATGGGCGAATTTATTCCAATAAAGTGTACATGGATATTAAAGTTTTTTTAATATCATTTTATTTTCACATTTTCCTCGAGCCCTAGATAACATAATGATCGTTACTCGGTTTCCATGGCGTAAGTGACCGAGGTCACACTCTCCTCGCCCCGGAACGAGACGCAGGTCCGTTACGGAGTACAAGGCCCACAGTTTTAAGGAGATGGGACAAGTCAATTTTACCGTGATTAGGATTTGACTTGCTATTTTAATTTATCGACCATGAAGAGACGAAAGCAAAGTTGACCTCAGCGTAGTATGAACGCAGAATGTTTCTCACTGGTCTTACAACGACCCTAAGCGATAGTAGGAGGCATTTACTCATGATGCCACATACATTCTGTTGTGATTTCGAAGCGAACCATCTAACCATTCAGCCATTCTGCATCCACATACACACGCAGGCACAAACGCACACATACACATATATTCACGTGTGTGAGCATGCGTGTATATACGTGTGCCTTTCCGCATGTATGTACTGCATATCAGTATTTATGCCCATCGCTGCATTATATATTCACACTGCCTTAAAGATCAGAGTTCTTTATAGTAATATCTGTGTTTTTCTGTAAATTAGAATTTCAGCAAATAGTTTTCACAAACGTTTATATTTGTTTGGAAATAATTACAGAAGCCAGTATGTTAGACTAATCTCATGAATATGGTGCCCCTGTATAACCGCAAATGTCCTTACCAACACCCCCACCCCACGCCCCGGAATGATGAAAGCAAGGTCGAAAGACGGACGAAATGCCGCCAATCACTTTGCCCAGGATGCCAAACACTCTGCCAACTCGTGGCCTTATTGGAAACAAATAATGGTTCCAAAAATTTTGGCACAAGGTAAACAATTCCCCATTCGAACGAGGGGGAAGGTTGATGACATCTAGTCCAGTGAACAACTGGTTCTTATTTGATCGTGGTCGATAAATTAAAATACCAAGTCAAATCTTAAGGTCGATATAATTGACTTTCCAATCGCTTCAACACTTCGTGCCTTGTACTCTGCAATGGACCGGAAATATTGTGATCTCGGTCACTTACGCCATGGAAACCTAGCGCTCGAGCAAAATAAGAAAGCTCTGCAGAATTTGAACTCTAAATATGAAGACGGAATATATGCTGCTAAGCATTTTGTCCGTGTGCTAAGGATTCTGCTATCTCACGTCCTTATCGGAAGCCAAGAATGGTTCTACTTTGTTGCATAAGAACCATAGTCTTGAGCTTAATTTTAAGTCAAATACTTAATCTTTTTATCTATTCTTCTAATTATTAGTCAGCTAGAAGATTCGATCATGAATCAGGAAACTAGAAGTTATATTATAGTTGTTCCCTAACAACCAGTAACGTAAAGGGTGCATTAATATCTCAGGGATGTACAAAAAGAAATCAATCACAAAAGCTCAATAGGAATACAGAAACACACAATTCTGAAGAAGAATCTCTCATCACCAAGAATTACCAATCTCTCTAATTATCACATAAATCATAAACTAACTGTGATATTAAATCATGAGGAAATGAAATTAATACAAAATTTAATTATCGTGAGATATAGTTAAGATTATGTGTCAGCCATAAAACGTTTAACGTTTTAATTTCAGTTCAAAATTCCTTTATATTTTTTATATTCTTATTTTAATCCATAATTTTCTGTTTAGCATCTGAAAATAGTTTCAACGATTTATACAACAACGATATTTTTTTTTATCTTAAGAAGCACAATTATAACATTTAATAAATCGTATTTGCCTGGCGCATTCAAAACATGCATATTTCTGTAGATAATATATCACGTATGCATTAATATATTTGACTCATACACACGCAAGCAGGCAAAGAAATAAACGCACGCACAGTCATGCTTACACTCTCACACACACATATGGAGGCATGCTTACACACACACACACACACACACACACACACAAACAAACACACACACGCACACATACATAGACACATGCTCAAGTATGCACTCATACAGTCACGTACGCACACGTGCTCCTAAAGATTGAACAGGAACAATTGTAAGTAATCCTCAATGAATTTTTAATAAGTCACGAATGTACATGCTTCGTTATTCCTGTATACTGCTAATATAATATGTATATACGCACATATGTGTATATCTATATATGCACATATATATACATATATATACATTTATTAATATATATATATATTTACACACATACATACAGACACGTATATATGTATATGCATAAGTACACGTACGTATGTATATACAAATACGTTTGTGTGTGCGTGTGTATGTGTGTGTGTGTTTGTATAGAAAAATTGTCATGAATCCAAACAAGTGGAGAAATAAAAGATAAGAAATTGATAATGCACAGAAAATAGAATTAATTAAAATTAAATTATATTTTAAAATACCAGAATACACTTTACCACTTTCATATTAAATTTCCGAAAGTGTATAGACGTATGACAGGAATTGTGTGTAATCTGAACGTTGTTATAAATATATTTATATATGAAACCATCTAAGCATCTTGTTCTGTTCTAAATTGTTTGTTTTCTTATTTGGCCGGACCAACAACAAGACAAAGGCGGGAACCAATCTAACTTGCAGAGATTTCCTGAGTGTAGTCATTAATCTGTTGTTGCTTGCAGAGATTTCATGAGTGTGGTCACGGGTACGTTTCTCAGCTCAACATCCGTTAGCTTGTCTTCTCTCTAGATATAACAGGATATTCCGCTTTCAACCTCTAATCTACCGAGCTCATGCAAGAATCAGTATTCATAACAAGCGCTTTCGTATTTCGCACTCAGACATTTTCCCTACCTCAGTTCATCTAATTGTATATATCTATCGTTACTTTTCATAAATAGCCTTTAATTCTTTTTATTTCCAATGTGAATTTTCGCTTTTTTCTTCTTAATTTCCCCTTACATTTGCACGTGTGGTTTTCTTCTTTTTGTAACATATTTCTATGATATATATATATATATATATATATATATATATATATATATATGTGCGTTGTTTCCTTGAGCAAACCACTTCATTACTCGTTACCCTGCAATTACCAGTGCAGGTAATGTCGATTTGATGAAGGGAGTGAGCTTATGTTTACACAAACATTTGATCACTCTAGAAAAATCGACTGTGTGTATCAATGCCGGGGGCGTCGTGTTGTAAAGTTTAGTCTTAGCAATCAACTCCACTACATTTTTAAGCCTGGTATTAATTCTATTGGTTTCTTTTGGCTTAACAATAACAAAAATAAAATGACCAAACCCGAAATGCAATATATATTCTTCTTCTTCTTCTTCTTCTTCTTCTTCTTCTTCTTCTTCTTCTTCTTCTTCTTCTTCTTCTTCTTCTTCTTCTTCTTCTTCTTCTTCTCATTATCATCATCATTATTATTATTATTATTATTATTATTATTCAGTAGTTGTATTTTTATAACGTGCTTTCACTTCACTACCG
>NC_068986.1:24150542-24155758 GCF_001194135.2 Octopus bimaculoides | reverse complement strand
TATATATATATATATATATGTTTATTTATGTATATGTATGTGTGTGTGCAGTGTATGTATAGACATATATATGTACACATACACATATATATATGTATGAAGTACAACCGATTACTCTTGAAATACGTGTGAGAATAGAAACACGGAAGTAAGTAGACACTTTTTAACAGTGTACTACTAAATAGCCATTCATAATGGACGTTACATTATATCGGTGAATGTACTGCGTTGCTCGTGTTTGTGCTTTTCAGGAAATTGAAACATCATTCATAAATGTCCTCTAATTCTAAACTCTTGAAAAGTGACATTATATTCAAATTTACCACGCATGTCTATATTCATGGATATCAATTTGAGGAAATATAAATCTATTCCAAAGGAAAATGAGCTACAGTAATCCCACGCTATATCGCGGTTCACTCTCGCGGTTCATTTATCGCGGCTCACTTGTCGCGGTTCACTTATCGCGGTTTATTATTTAACCTTACGTCATTTCATTGCCTCTGTGTTGTTTTGCATTTATAATATAATAAATATATACAAATTAAAAAGTAAGAAAAAATATTTTACCGTACTATTTCTACTAAGCGGATTTTCACCTATCGCCGGGAGTTTTGGAACGTAACACTCGCGATAGTCGGGGGATTACCTCACCATATCGCGATTCAGCTCGCCATATCGCGGTTCAGCTCTCCATATCACGGTTCAGCTCACCATATCGCTGTTCACCTCGCCATATCGCGGTTCAGCTCGTCATATCGCGGTTCACCTATCGCAGTTTATTATTTAAGCTTACCTCTATTCCTCCGTGGTGTTGTTTTGCATTTATGATAATATAAATACATACAAATTATGAAAAACATTTTAAATATACATAATATAAAAACGTAGTTTCTACTTCACAGATTTTCATCTATCGTAGTTGAGGGGCAGGATTGGAGCGTAACACACGCGATAGTCAACGGATTACTGCACTGTATAAATCTCTTGCTACCTAATACATTTGCTTATCACCTGTTTCCCTTATGCTGACTACTCGGAATCTTTAATTCTTATTTAGTCTGGGTTGTGGCTAAAATATAAAAGCTTCCATTTTTCAGACGTAATTTAATGCTGTAGTGAGGTTTAAAATTCTTGGAACGTGGCACGTTCAGAGAAAATATCGTTCAAATATGTCAATTATAGTTTAAACTCAGATACGTCACTGAATAAATCTGACACGACTTATATGCAACTTGTGAATAGCATTCATGTAGTGAAGACTAACACCCACACTTTTTTTCTGAAATGATTGAGATGTCATCGGCGCAATCCCACCCGAAATTTCCCGACAGCAACTAATAACTAATCTATGAATAAATGATAAATAGTAGCAAATGATTTGCATCATATCAATTTATAATATAACAAGTAGTCAACCGATTTATTGCCTGCCTGACTAAAAATGATATAATAATATAGTGATAGTAATAATATACATACATGTGTACGCACAAAATAAACGCCCATATGTGCATATATAATATAAATGCGTATGTGCGCTTTTATTTTGTGTATATGTGCATGTGTGTGTGCATTGTGCAACTGAATTGGTAGTGTCAAATTTCGGATGATTCTGACAAAATTACACTTACTCTTTCTAAGGAATTTATGCTGATGTGAGAATGTATATGAATGGATAAATACATTCATACATAAATACATATACATATATGCATATTTATATTTATATACACATATGTGCACACATAATTATATTTATATGTTTTCGCACACACATTCATAGGAGAGTATTCCATTTAGAGTTATAGAAAAATATTTTGAAATTATAGTAAATGGTATTCTTCTTTTGTTATATTCATTATAAAGCTGCCATAACAAAAATAGAAATTTTCATTATAAATATGGTTTTGGAGCATCAAATTGTTCCGAAACAATTCTTCTTCTAGTAATAAATATTTCATGTATCATTTCAAATGCTTCCATCATATATTGCACAAACTGAAAGATTGGTATTTCGTCTATTGTGATTTAAATGCCTTTACTAAAAGTATCAATAACCCATATCAATGCTCGTAAATTTGATATGCAATATTATATAAGAATTAAGTTAATTCAATGATGTACTGAATATCAAACAGTTTCAATTAAAACGCTTTTTATTTTATTTTATTGAATTCCTTTAAACTTGTATAAAGTAAATGGACATCATTTCTTAGCGGAGATTATAAACAGTTTGGAATAATATCGACTGTCATCTAAACAAGTTATAGAAATACAAATATATTTAAATATATGCATAGATATATAGATGCATAAGAGAATGGGAGAATCTGTGCGTATGTGTCTTAGTGAAGAAATAATGTAAACGAATGCGCGTATTATTTATGTATATATGAATATAATGATAAAAACAGAAAGCAATATTCTTTTATGCAAGTACCACTTTATCTGTTGTCTTCATTGTCTACAGCCATTTTCTGTTATACAAATACTCGAGTCACCAGAAACCAATATCTATATGAGGCAATTTAGAAACTATTAACTGATGCATCACTGTCTGATAAAATGTTATTGTAAAGATTCCGAATACTTTTGCTTCAGATGTTTTGTTCTGTAACGATAAGGATTTTTCGATGTTTATTGTTTTTATTTATTCCTCATGTGTATAATTGCACGATGATTAAAATATCAAAGTATTGATATATCATTCCCTCTTTTAATGTTTGCTTCTTGATGATAACAAGAGCCAAGATATATTTGCATGTATTTTGATTGGCTAAAAGAATTTTGATTGAAGAACTAGCGAGATAGAATATTGTGATGCATAATTCCATATCTTTATTCCCGATATTATTGTATGTTCTCCTCCACCTCTCGCTCCCACTCTCTCCTACTCTAGACAATATATATTTGCCATTTATAAGATAGAATGAATGTAATATACTTCATAGGCATCACATGCCCTTTATATTATATCCATATAATTCTACTGTTTACGTTATGTCATGTAAAATACTGTATTATTATCCCAATATTAATAGCTATTTCCGTGCGTTCACAAACAAATGTACAGTGAACGAAACGAATTAAATGCTCAGCATTTGCATTAAAAAATCAAAATGTTTTCTTCGTGATTATTAACTTGCGTAGCCATGTACCACGAGCATTTGCAGTATAGAAAATGGAGAGGGTTAAACATTGCAGGATTTGCGATTAAAGATATTTAACCAAGATATCTATCAATTATCATTTAACATTCCCTGTAGCAAACCGGCGTTTCATTTCGTTCATTGGGTACTCTAATGTACATAGAAACGCACTCACAAATACATATGCATATAAACAGATATATATGTATAGATGTTCCATAAGTGTGAGTGTGTGTGTGTGTGTGTCTGCATGGCTACCATACAGGTGGGGGCACATTACATGTTTCAAAAATTTGATCGCAACCACGTGGTTTCGGGTTCTGTCCAATCGCGAGTCGTTCTAGTAATTTCTTCAATCGTTTGAGAGTGATTAATGCCTTGTACAATTTGCTCTCTAGGAAAAGATTAACCACAAACTGTTCCGAACTTTCTTTTGTCTCTTTCCTGTGTTCCTGCGAACAGTATCCCTGTGCACTAAAAGACAATCCCCTTTCACAGACAATCCATCTATTTACTCTTGAAATATCTTTCAATCTATCCGCGTCCACCTCATTCGAGTAATCTCATTGCACACACACATACACACACACACACACACACACACACACACATACACGCACACACATACATACGCATATATATACGCAATGTGGTAACTTGATTCCAAATATTTTCAATTTGAGAAGTCCTTGATAGTATAGTCATCAGAATCCTCAAAATTTGCACTCTGGATTAAGCATTAATCCTCACCAAATTCTTCAATCACATCTGCTCTTATTGAAATATACCGATCTTTTGAAGACCTCCACAGTGTGTTCCATTCCCGAGAACCACTTCTACTGACCCAACCAACTATCACCCTATTGCTTCTACTTGCAATATCTGAACGATAATGGAGACAACCATAAACCAATGTGTTCTAACCCAACTTCAGATTCTCTCTCTCTCTGTTTCAGCCCTCTCCCTCTCTCTCTCTCTCTGTTTTAGGGATAACCACCACTGAAGTCCTATAACCCCTTCGTCGCATACGAATAAGTTCTCGTCAAGAGGAATTTAGTGAAAACAATGTTCGTGTATCGATATCAGCTAATCTTTCGAACGTGTGAACCGCCTATCGGAACTTACATTGATGCACTCCATGTGTCTTATTTCTTCAGTCCGTATCCATCAATCCGATTGCACTATTGAGCCATTTGCTGAAGACATTTATTTTGTTCTTCAATATGAATCTTCTAGGGTGTCATCATTCGTTTTTATCTCCTGTCTCTCTGTCAATCGCTTTTATACATGTATGCTTTACACAGATGATACTAGATTTCAGTATTCTGCAACCTATGTCCATAATGCGTCACCCATTTGAGACACAACCTCCATACGATATATCTCTAGAAACTTCAAATTTTGAACAAGCAGTTCGAAAGAATCTTAAATGGATATATGTTAATGTTATCTTTTCACTCGCATTCATAAAAGGAATGCACTATTCGAAGAAAAAAAAGTCATCAGGGTGCATCACCCAAATTATATATAAAAGTACATGATTACAATCATTACGAACGCTGAAAATTAGAACGCATCATCAAAGAGGCACTCTCTCCTGTAGAAAGACTATATAAAACTAGGAGACCATCGCAAATTCCTGCCCTCTCTTCAGAATCCCAGATCTTTCAGCTCTTAGCAATTGGTAAAATAGTGCAATGCGTAAGCAAAATCAAAAGGAAGTACGGTTACCACTTTTGAACCTGAGAGCTATTGCCAATCTGGACACTCTAAGCTCAACCTCGACTAACTGGCATACAGTAGCTCCCAAATGCGCTATCATTCCGGGTTCAATTGTGCTGATCCATCTCCCACTTCTATTGCTTCATAGAAAGTTGGTGGCGTACTCGGTGTTCTATTTATCTGTCAGTCTGTTTCTCTCACTCTCTCTCTCTCTCTCACACTCTTCATCTCTCTCTCTCTCTCTATCTCACTCTTCATCTCTCTCACTCTTCATCTCTCTCTCTCTCTCACTCTTCATCTCTCTCTCTCTCTCACTCTTCATCTCTCTCTCTCTCTCTCTCT
>NC_068986.1:24146152-24149247 GCF_001194135.2 Octopus bimaculoides | reverse complement strand
TATATATATATATATATATATATGTATGTATGTATATGTATATATATGTACATACACACACATATATTTATATAATACTCTCTCTTTCTCTCACACACACAATCACACACATATATACATGCATTCATATATATGTCAAATCTCATTATAATGTATTCGGAACCCATGTTGTCTTCAATTAATTAGTCAAGAACATATCAGTCTCTCATGGGAGAACCATTTGTTAAGTATTAACTGCAAACTTACAGAAAGTGAGAAAGTGAAAGTGGAACACACACTTGTTCCTGTAAATACACAATCACACACACAACACAATACTTACATCCACTCATACACACATATACACACAAAATATAAAGACACACGCTAACATGCACACACGGACACACACACATACAAGAACGCGCGCGCTCACACACACACACACACTCACACAAATACACACACATGCCACACACACAGAGATACACGCACATACACACACACAAATCCAAACAGAGAAATAGACACGCGCATACATCCATAGGTGTATGTAAATATTCTTTTCCTAGTTTTAATCACTCGTGTGATACGAAGTAGGCGTTCCGCATTCATGGGTATAATCGATTAGACAGAGGATTGATAGATATTTTGATCGAAATCGGAGGCATGAATGGCAAACGTACATGCTAATATATAATTGTCTATCTATCTATCTATCTATCTATCTATCTATCTATCTATCTATCTATCTATCTATCTATACATACATACATACATACACACACACACATATATATACAACCATATACATACATACATGTATACGTGTGTGTGTATATATATGCGTGTGTGTGCGTGTGTGTATATGTATATATGCACACATTCAGGAAATGACATTTATATATATATATATATATATATATATATAGATTTAGGTTTATACACACATACATACATATATAAGTGTGTGTGTGTTTGTGTGTGTGTATGTGTGTTTGTAAGTGTGTGTGTGTGTCCACATTCAGGAAATGACGTACATACATATATATTTAGACGTATACATATATGTGTGGGATTGTGTGTAGTTATGATAGAAAAATAAAACAAACCGCATATTGAAAGTAAATCTACATATCATTTGTATACTTTTCAGCAAATATTACTATAGTTCCACAAAAAAAAAAAGAAATGAAAAAAAAAGACACAAACACGCGTGTGAAACCTATATACCAATCTCGTATTTTTATGGGCATGCAACGTTGGCGATATGAGAGGAACAAATTGTTTCTCGTACAATTTACATTTTCCGTCAAGTGGATTCGACTATATAACTCAATGAACAGACACTAATGCTGCTGCTGCTGCTACTACAACTACTACTACTACTACTACTACTACTACTACTACTACTACTACTGCTGCTGCTGCTGATGCTGCTGCTACTACTACTACTATTGATGATGATGATGATGACGTTGACGTTGATTTTAATAATAAATTTTTGGATATGCTCAGATTCGGTCTTATTCTTGGTAGAAATCATGTGGATAGCGGTCTTACTACCGGTAACCTTAGATATCCACAAGTTTTCAACAGTCTTTTAAATGCACCGAAGCGTCCTGATAATCCTTGTTGTACCAAAGAGACAAACTTTCCGTAGGAGTTCCGCTGGGCATTCTATTTCAACCTCCTTCAGCCATTTGTCTATATCTTCGCTTAGTGTTCCCAACGCACCAATTATTATAGGCACGACATTTACTGTTCGCATGCTCCACATTCTTCTTATTTCAGACTTTATCATCATCATCATCATCATCATCATCACCATCATCATTATTGTTATTATTATTGTTGTTGTTGTTGTTGTTATTAGGACGGATCTGGCTATTGTCCGACTCCATCGTGAAGATTGCCCCACCTCCTTCCTTTGGCCGGAAAGGAAAGGCAGTTCTTTATCTGGTGGCTATGAAGAAAGAGGTTGTATGGTGGACGCGATTATAAGTGTTGAAGGCGTGTACCTTCCTCTTTGGCCAAAGCCTCATTGACTTCTTCAGGTTCCACCTGAAATGGAAGGCGAGACTGAAGAGGGAGGTGCTGTCACCCAGTAGGTTTGTTGAAAGGTAAGTGAATGTAGCAAAGATGGCCCGTGTGAATGGGCCTACTGCAAATGTGCGCCTCTAGGAAGGATCGACTGAGGAGGAAAGGAATACCTACCTGAGGTGCCTTTGTGATAGGGGGCCAAAATCGGAGAGGTTGCTTTTGTCACCTCTCGGTGCATCTCCCTCTCCTACTGGGGAATTATATATGGTGGGGTAAGTTTCCTTGATAATTATTGTCTTGTTATTTACAAGTACAACCTCACTGTCCCTTGTCTGTCTATCGTCCATTATGGTTTGTGTTCGGTCGTTAAGTCCAATAAAGAAAGTACCATCATCATCATCATCATCATCATCATCATCATCATCATCATCATCATCATCATCATCATCATCATCATCATCATCATCATCATTATCATCATTATTATTATTATTATCATTATTATTATTATTATTATTATTATTATTATTATTATTATTGTCTTTGCACAGCTTCTAACACTGGAGATGTACTACAGTGTCAGGTGTTCACTACCAGTGAACTAAGGTAACACCTGTTATTTTTCGAGCACCTTCCGGAGTATTCGAACGGTTCCAAACAGTGCTGTTTTCTGTAAGTGCTCCACCCTTATCGCAGCCCCTATTTGTTCCAGGAAGAGACTATTCTAGAGTAGGTCCTGTCTGGTCTTCGAAACGTCTAGATAGAATAGAGACAGCTGATGAAGGGATATTCCAAGGGGCTTTCCGTTTTCCTATGTGTTCGTTCCGTTGTCTGTAGTTTATTGTTCTAACGTCCTGTACCCTGATATGCATGTATATACACATGTAGATGTAAGTATGTACATATATGTGTGTATACATGTATATATATTCTTTGTATTATTACATTATTGAACGCACACGTCCTATTTTACAAGTAAGTCTACTATTATTCTGACGTGACTATCTTTCTATCTATCTATCTATCTATCTATCTGTCTATCTATCTATCTATCTTTCTATCTATTTATCTAT
>NC_068986.1:24142005-24144863 GCF_001194135.2 Octopus bimaculoides | reverse complement strand
TATATATATATATATATATATATATATATATTTATATATATATACATTCACATATATACACGTATTCAATACATACTTTTATTCCTAAGCTGAAGAGCTAAGCATCATATGATAAATGGAGCATCACCTTCCAGATATATATATATATATACATAAACATACATACACACATTAACTTTTGTATATAGAAAGTATCCGTTTTCCATCAGCTAAAATTAGTCTTTTCCAAGATATTTCAATTATTTTCGTTTTCACACTGCACATAGTCGTTTACCAAGATATCTTAATAGTGCTGGAGAGAAGTCTTACGTATTAAATAACCTCCGCTACACCATTGATATGTTAACATAGCGTATTAGGTACAAAATCCAATATGTTACAGTGCCAGTCATGTATCGTTGGCTTTATCAGTAAACAACAAAACATTGTCCTTATATTAGGTTTCGTCTAATAGCACACTATTCATGTGTTTAGGGGAGTTGAAATGACAATCATTTTCTTTCTTTTCACGTGTAGCATACTCGATCGTTATAACTGCTAGTGCAGATTGATTAGTCACATGGGGAAGGTTATAAACCAATGAAGCTGTTGTCGTATTTTAAGCAATAAACGAAAAAATCTTTGAATTAGTCATCGTTAAACGAATTAACTTCTCTTAAAGCAGCATTTACTGCTCCCTATAAAAGAAAAATAAAAGAAAATTATAGATTGATTCTCATAATACCGTGTGACAAATAAAAAGAGCTAACCTCTGTGCTTTCTTCTCTCTCTTGTCATATCTGTGTGTCTGTGTTTGTGCGCAAGCGTGAAAGGTAGTGCAAGTGACGAATTAGCATACTGAACTACACAACAGCTATAAAACACATCTCCATAAAACAAGAAACCAGGACAATCGAAAGCGACAAACAAAAGAATTAACACTCATAAAATTAACTAGAATCACACGAAGCAACATTGGAGAAATTATATACAGTACAAACATCTAACAAGTTCGTGTGTATTGGGATGTGAGAAGTGCTATCGGTGCGGAAATAGTCTCGCGAGTATATTCTCCTTATAGAAAATATGTATGAAAATAAATTATTGAGCAATGAAGGACGTTATCGGATAGTAGAAAACATACATCGAAGAGTGTTTTAGTATGGGTATGTGTAGAGGCCTAGTGACACAGAAACGTGTGCTGCCTACAATGTGATGACATTGTTCGTAACCGATGATGTGTGGTGAACAACATCGTCTCTGAAGAGAATTTTATTCTGAGATTATAATATCTGCAGTGAAAGTTATCTCTACATGCATTTGACGAATTTCATTTGGGGAGCAGTTTTAAATTCTCCAGACTTTAAATGACGTACAGATTTATCTGTACAAATGAAAGAGAACAGCACTCACTATATTTTGTGCAGCATGTAATTAAGAAGATAATGAGTGTGTGGTACATTACGTAAAGTTTCAACTTGCAAATATGAAATTTATCTCTACTTTCAGGAGTTTTGAAGCCAATGTTTACGGTTACATGAAATGCTAATTCCGCGGTAAATTATTAATTTCACATACGTACATACATATGTGTGTACATACTCACGCATAAACGCACACGCACACACGCACACACACAAATATATGTATGTATATATATATATATATATATATATATATATATATATATATATATATATATATATATATATATATATATACGCATCTCTGTACGTATATGAAGTTAAAGATTCACCACAGAATATATATATATATATATATATATATTTCAAAAACGAAAAAGAATGAATTCACTGGTAGTTCTAATCAGCTTAATTTATTATTTTTACTTTTTAATAATATTAACTTTAGTGCATAGATCTAGTAAGTTCTTTGTTAACATGGGTGTCGAGAATTTAAGAAAAAAAATTCTTGTTAATTTCTTTAGAGAACTTTCCCGCATTGGTTGTGAAACAGATGTTAGGACTTGCTTTGTGATTATACATATGGGATTTGGATGTGTTTGGGGTTTGTTAATCAGTGTGGGAGTGAAAGACTGTTGATGAATGATAGCTGAAAGAAAGTTGTGAATGGTCAACACAAGATACTTGATTGGGAGTGAAGCTGGGTAGTGGTGGAGTGTTAAAGGAGTGTTTTTATCGTGAATATTGTCGTGCTTCCTTCCCGAAACGGGAACGAAGAGCCATTTTCGTCGTACTTGTGGCTATGGCTAAAGAATGTGTATGGTGAACGCGTCTGAAAGGCCTAGAGACAAACACTTTCCTCTCTGGTGAATCTCTCATCAATTTCTTCAAGCATCCCTTGAAGAGGAAGATGAGAGGAGGGAGGAAAGTTTTGTGTAGTGGATGTTTCAAATAAATATGGGTGAATGTAGCAAGGATGGCACGTGTGAATGACAGAGCCACCATAAGCATTGACGGAGCCACCTTAAGCATAATCCTATAAACCAGAAAAAGAAGGAAAAATGAGAGTCACTGTAATGTGTTTTATGCATGACATTATTGCCTGACGTTACCGTGGTCTTTTCCGTAGACATTTCTTTCCACGGGTAAACCTAATATGTTTCCCCTTTTATATTATGACATTTCTGTGATACACGATCCCTACTGATTGGCTCCCTTGTTGTCTTCTTTTCCTTCTTTCCACGATCCCTTTTCCTCGAATTTCTATCCCCTCTCTTTTTTTTTCTTACCTTCTCAAAAGAAAAGCTCTACTTTGTATTTTGTCCCCTCTGTGTTCAGCCCCGTAGGCCAATAAAGAAACATATCTATCTATCTATCTACCTACCTATCTATCTATCTATCTATCTATCTATCTATCTATCTATCTATCTATCTATCTATCTATCTATCTATCTA
>NC_068986.1:24137634-24141296 GCF_001194135.2 Octopus bimaculoides | reverse complement strand
ATATATATATATATATATATATATATATATATATATATATATATATATATATATACATACATACATACATACACACACATTATATACATATATACATAAATACATACACACACATTATATACATACATATATACATACATATATACATACATATATACATACATACATACATACATGCATACATACAGACACATTATATACATATATACATACATACATACATACATACATACATAAATACATATCTATATGTTTGTTTTTTCTATTGAAGTTTCTTTCAAACTTAGGGTCGCTAGAAATCGACTGAACCAGAAATGTTACTTCCCACTTAACTCAAGCTGACATCCCAAAACTAACCCTACAGTCCTAGAAACGAGCGAATACTTCAATTGACAGAAAATCCAATAAAGAAACGATTTATCTTCAGAAGCACTCCAAACACATCCAAAAGTAATTAGAAATCTAGTCCAACGGACCAGCCAGCAGTAGGATCTCCATATCTAACGGCAAACAGAGAGATTTTCAACAAGACATCACCTCACTATAATAAGACACTAGCGAAGAGTGGATCTACAAATAAGTTAATATAAATGGAGTGCAAACTACAACACTTAAAAAGACGAGAGAAGCTGGTGTCTGGTTTAACCCTCGAGTCAATCTAGTTCTTTCTAATAATATAACTAGGAGCTTCCTCATCTTAATTATAAAACACATCCAAAAAATCACTAGACACCAGAAAGTCTTTACTTTCCATATGATCTAATTTTTGTTATTTATGATTAGATAACATTGCTTTCAAAATTGTGTGCTACAATAGACACAAACACGCATCAACACTCTCTTCATCCTACACAGATCCTGGTAATGTCGAAATCCTAGTAACTACATACTGGGAGGATCCACACTTACATCTGATGGCCTTACGAAGTACTACAGAACAAGAAACTTTAGGGGAGATGCATGCAACACAGGCATATCTTTAGGTGTAAGAACAGCGAAATCCCCCCCACCCACCTCTTGCGCTTCATCCGAAACTTTCGGGATGAGACTCCGAAGGCATAAATGCTGGTTTCCACAAACACATAGAGGAGGTTTGACAGGCTCCCTTCTTAGCCATTTGTTGATCGTAATTGCCAACTCTGCTTCCGTGAGAACTGCACATACCCTACCAACCTACAGAATTGTTGCCATCAGAAGTCAATACGCTCCAAACCAGTCCGAACTGATTCACTTGTTTGGCTTAGCCGTCATAGAATGGCTTAACTGTCGCAGAATGGCTTAACTGTCGCAGAATGGCTTAACTGTCATAGAATGGCTTAACTGTCACAGAATGGCTTAACTAATATAATTTATGTATGTTACATAAAGTAATGTGTTACATTATAAAATCATTTTACTTCTTAGAAGACAGTACTTGTTGCTATAATACCGTACCACACAATTACGAGCAACTGACGACAACAACTAGTTTGCTTTACCGCGTGCACTATGCAATATAATGAGCTGTTGTAGCTGAAATAGTGACTCCAAAGTATTTCTAACATCCTGTCAATTCCATCACTAGGACCTGCCAGTCAAATTAATGATCATATAATAGCAAAAACAAACATGTGACCTGAACTGACCAATATATATTTCTATAAAATCTACTCCACTCTGTCACAAAATATCTGTGGCTGTTCTAAGTTCACAAAAGTAATATCAGTCTGCCTCACACTGTCACTACATACATGTAACTCCAAGTAAGTATGCTGAATATACCTATCTTTCATTTCTTCTCTCACACACACACAAGGGCGCGCGCATGTCGATATGCATAACATTTATAATGTATATACATTCATAAAATGCCGTTAGCAGCAATATTTTGTCTCAGAGGAGCTTGACGGTTTTTTCCGATGCATAATATTGCATCCAGATCATTCTACATTTGTATATTCATTATAGATTTTATACACTTTATTATTTTAATCTTCCTGCCGTTTCAAGGGCATATATTTCAATTCGATTTCTAACAAAGTAGCAACGATCTTAGGTTTTAGTCAAGAGATATCTTGTGGTTGTGTGAATTAATGTATGGAGTTATATCTGTATATATAGATAAGCAAGCACTGGAGGTGAACATGCTTGAATTTTAGTACAAAAGTATGTATTTGCATCATTACTGTTTATGTAGGTATGAATATCTGTAGAAATTTCTGCCTCAAAAAATAATTCTGCTTCCCTATATATTCCACTATATCATCAATCCTTAGTAACCTTTAACGTTCACGATATATGACAATCTGACTCAGCAGATATGTCTATTTCTTACCTGAAAATTTAACACATCATGATTTTAAAATATTTCCAATATCGAAATAGTTAGGCATCCAGCTGTTTTTATTCCGGCGTACAGACATTCAAAGACTTCAACCACATACTCGCGCGCGCACACACTATTCACAAGCGCATGCAATTCCAGCATCACGTACGCACACGCCCACAAACACGCTGTTTCTGTAATAACACACTCATGCACACATAATGGCACATATAGACACGCACCCACACAATCTCATACGCAAATGCCCATATATCTATACTAGAATACAGTCTTTTTTATTCTTCTTATTCAAGTATATATATATATATATATATACATACATACATATATATATATATATATATATATACATACATACATATATACACACATGCATACATATATATATTCATATATATATCCATACATACATATAGTGGAATTTGATCACTTCGGTCAAAGTAAGGAAATTAGGTTTCCATTGGTTTTTAAATTACTGATGTGTATGTGCATAACCGTTCAAGTGTGCATGTGCACATTTTCGTATATATATATATATACACTTTATGTACTTATTTTCACAGATCTCTCTTTTATTAAGAAAACCTCTCTGAATCAGAAATGTAATTATCTCTATTTAAATCGAAAAATAACCAACAACAAAATAACATTTTAGAAGTGAAATACAGCGAATAATAAATGAATTTCAACTTGTAATATTGTCCAAGGTAAAACTTCATAAATCAAAGAGCTCAGCCATGTAGAAACCTAATTACTGAGCAAAATTAATGTATGCAACAAAATATGTATGGCAATAATGCACTGACCATAGTAATAGCTGTGTTTTTATTAACGTGCTTAGAAAATATGAATGCAACCCTAAGCGTTTGAATTCAGTAGTTCTTCCGCAACTACCTTACCCGATACCTGGTTTATTGATTATTTAAAAACGACCTGCATCCTGCTAAGTACCTTAAATCTATCAGAAAAATACAACTACATGCTTAATATCAACATGCAGCCCCTCCAACTACCAAGTATATGAAATTGTCTAATATAAAATGAAACATGTGAGCTTAAAGCCGCCATACGGTATTTCTTAATCTAATGTCTATTCTAAAAAATGTCCCTAGTCATTGAAATAAAAATTTCCCTGGATTTAACAAACCCCGATATGGGTAGAAGATATTCTTAGTGCTTCGAGGGTGTTGAATTGGCACATATGTCATTGGCATTCATGCACACATCTTGGAAGCTTTGAATATGCGGCATGCTTTCTATGTTATGAAATGGCGTCAAAAAGTACCCGGACTGGTTATATTTGATATATATATATATATATATATATATATATATA
>NC_068986.1:24133829-24136824 GCF_001194135.2 Octopus bimaculoides | reverse complement strand
TATATATATATATATATATATATATATATATATATTTACCTCAGTTTTAACATCATCACCTTCGAAAAAGTCACATTGTGCAGCAATACAGTGGTTCCGGCGTTCTTGGCGCTTTTGGAATCCAGCCTAGAAATCGTTTTCCATTAGTGAGTCGAGGACCTTCTGTGATACGCTCTGGATGTCAACAATGGCGTTAAAACGACGACCTTTGAGCTGCATTTTTATCTTCGGGAATAGTTGGGTGTCTGCAGGCATTATATCTGACGAATAAGGCAGGTGCGGAAGCGATACCATGTTTCAAATATTGTACGTTTCAAAACATACAGTATCCACAAGAAAACGAACGATGGTAATGGCCGAAAACTCAAAATGTGCTCACCGAGGGGGTCTTGCCTCGCAAAGGTCGTGACCGATAGGGCCAAGATCAGACAGTGATAACACCTTGGAACATGGAGATTAGTGTTAGTGATTGAAATGGAAAATTTTTGCTTTAGGTGCATTTTTCATCTGGAGGACCAAATATTTTTGGACATTTTTGGTGTCTTAATCATAATATGAACCATCCTTGATACAGCCACTTTTTATTTACGAGAATTTCGATACACATACGTGTGCGTGCGTACACACACACATGCACACATATGTAAGAATATATCGAGATAGACAGGTAAATAGATAGACAGTTTTGTGTCCGACGAACGGGAGCGTGAAACTTTGAGTTACAGTCTTTGTGATATTTTTGCTACTACCAAATCCACTTACAAGACTTTGGTCGGTTTGAGGCAATACTAGATGACGCTTGCACAAGTTGCCACGCAGTGGGACTGAACCCGGAACCATGTGCTTGGTAAGCAATCTACTTTATTTCACACCTTAGAAAGTGGGGACAAACAAGACAGAAAACATAAAAATGTGTAGTAGCTGCTACTATCGATCAAATATTTCTTATATAATATTTACCATGAAAAATTTTAACACTGTATCAGTTACAATTATCCGGTATCTTCTCTGAAGGAGAAGCATCCCACCACCAGGGTAGAACCCTTGCTCTCTCTTTCCTCTTCCTTTCTGGACTTCCACCTACCTGGTTCCAATTTCTCTCAGCTTTATTGCCACATGCATCCATCTTTTCATGAATCTATCTCGTGACAGGTTCCTGTTCTCCAGCCTGATTTTACTGTTGAGGTGGTAACTAAAAAGGTTAACCAGCCCCTGGCCGGATACAAAGGTACCCGTCACTATACCTTTCACACGCGTCTTCCATACTGTTTCTTTCAGTATGGCTACTACGCAGAAAATGCAAGCCTTCCTTTCCATGTTAAGGGAAGTAGGTGGCACAATGTCGATGATAGGACCCTGCCACCTTAACACGGGCTGTCCGTCTCCCCATGTAGGTTGGCAGAAGCACCACCTTCTTCGTTTTCAGGGGGGGGGGCTCACTGAGTACTCTTGGACCCGTTTTTTCCGTTGTAAATCTGGCCATAATCGTGCCATATGTTCAGCCCCTTGCAACATATGTTATGTCCTTCCACATTGGGGACAGACGCTTTTTTACTTTTTCCTGCTCAAAATGCTTGAATTTCTTGGTTTCCGGACAGTAAGTCTTACAAACGACTGTCCGTTTCCGCAAGTCATCAACGTTGGAGGAGGGTGAAATCTTAACCTCACCACCCTCCTCTTTCATTCTGCTGAACAGCTCTCCGAACTTCTATTCTGGGATTTCAATGTTTTCAGTTGCCCCTGTGGCAACCGCAGCGAACCTCCTCAACGGTTGTTCGTTGCTCACTTCAGTAGGACGATCTTTTTGCACAGTTTCCTCTGACATACTCGGCTACAATCAGTATTATACAGGAACAAAATATTTCCTCAAAACTGGAAACCTATAATTCTCTTTGTTTTTTTGCGTAAATCTTTTGTTGCAGATATTTTTCCTTTAAAGTGTACAACAGTTCAAATAAGGCCCCTGCCGGGGGGAGGACGCAGGAGTTAAACCTACAAAGGCTTAAACAACGTTCAATTTGTTTTTTTCCCAACAAAGTCAGCAAATTGCCAAACTGGCCTCACAAATATTAAATATTCTGCCCCCCGGCACCGGGAGACAGCACAGTTCATAAAAGTTCACAGTGTAATAGTAGAACAGTCAACAACATTTCAACGAATAATAATTCCAAAACTATTAACAATTTCAACAAATATTTCAACAAATATTAAAAAATTCTCACCAGCAAAAACACGACTAAAGGCAATTCCTATCTCCCGTCACTGGGAGACAGCACAAAAAATGTTCAAAGTTCAATAATTCAATAATGTTCAACAATTCAACAATGTTCAACAACGATAAACAGTTAATAAATCCAACGAAAATCAAAGCTCCAACAAAACGCCTGACTCACCGACAAACAAAACACGTCCAACAAGGAGAGCGGTAAGCAACACCTGCGCCCATGATAGAGAAATATTTTGCAGTACTTCAGTCGCTAAATACGCATTCTTCTATTATTCCACAATAGTTTTTATTCTCTGTAAGGTAGGTCACTACCCTTCTTTATACATCATTATATTGCCCCATGTAACCCCAGACCTGGGACGTTTTTGATTATGTATCATTATGACAGTTTGCATTAGGATCTTTCAGCATATTTAAAGAATTTCAGATACAGTGGTGCTTTTCAAGGGAAAGGAATATCCTCGCACACATGCGTATATATATGTATATATATGCATATATAAACATATATATATGTTGTATGTATATATATATATAGGTATGTGTGTGTGTGCGTGTGTGTATATGTGTGTGTATGCGTGTGTATCTATGTGTGTGTTTGTCAGTGTGTATGCGTACGTGAATCCGAGTATGTTAATATATCTGTTTGAGTGTATGTAACTGTAAACTAGAAATATGTTTCTTCATAGAATCGATCACTTAATTCAAAAGATTTATGATAGAATCGATCGATTAATCTTAATGTTCTACTATTGAGGATGTATATCT
>NC_068986.1:24127211-24133419 GCF_001194135.2 Octopus bimaculoides | reverse complement strand
ATATATATATATATATATATATAGACATACGAACATAAATACATGCGTGTATATATATATGTATATATATGCATATATAAACATATATATATGTTGTATGTATATATATATATAGGTATGTGTGTGTGTGCGTGTGTGTATATGTGTGTGTATGCGTGTGTATCTATGTGTGTGTTTGTCAGTGTGTATGCGTACGTGAATCCGAGTATGTTAATATATCTGTTTGAGTGTATGTAACTGTAAACTAGAAATATGTTTCTTCATAGAATCGATCACTTAATTCAAAAGATTTATGATAGAATCGATCGATTAATCTTAATGTTCTACTATTGAGGATGTATATCTGTGTCCCTCGAGTGATATATATATATGCCACTGGATTTCTTTTCCTTGTTAATTTGGAAATTACTCCATTTTGCAAGCAGGGAGACAAAGAAATGCTATTAAATATTCAAATAAAAGTATATGACATCTTCAAAGGCATTTGTTGCAGTAAATCACTGTTTTAAATTTCAATGATCACTATATTGGCTGAAAATATATTACCGTTTCATCTGTATTGATTCAAAAGGTTTTTCCCTTTTCTGAGATTCTTTGAAATTCCAATTATAGTTTAAATGTTCTACCAAACCAAGAATTTTGCATCTAACCTGATCATATGGAATCACCATCTAAAAGTTCAGTTTCTTGTCTAACGAGGTTTTGATTCTTGCAAATTTCAGATAATTCTCTGTAGAAAATTCAAACATTATCTTACTCGAAGTTTTCTGTAGCTCTTTCATGTCCGAGAGGACTGCATAAATACCTAAATAGCTAAAATATACTCAAATTTGTTGACCAGGATGTTATGCAATCGCATATCTGGATCGCGAAATTTTCCAATAAATTAGCCTCCAACAATATTTTTACGATGTGAGATCTATTTTCAAGTCTGTTAAATCTATAAACTTATTACCAAACTTCGTCGCAAATATTCAAAGATCTTTATTAGTTCTGGCTGTTTTAGATATCATTTTGTATTTGTGAAGAACTAGTAATTTTCATTTTTGTATAATCACTTTTTTTTTTGGCATAGCTGTGTAGTATGATAATTGCGTCTCAAACACATGCTTCCAGGTTCAGTCCCAATGTATAGTAACAGTGACATGTGTTCTTCTAAACAAAACCACGAGCTGATCAAAGCCTTGTGAGGAGCTGTCATATATGGAAACTGAAAGAAGCCTGACGTATATGTGTGTGTCTTTGTGTTTGAATTTGACCTCCGCCACTACTGACAACTGGTGTTGGTGGGTTTAAGTTCTCGTACCTTAGCAATTTGGAAAAGAGACCGATCGAATAAGTACCGGGTTTTATAAAATTATAAATACCAGGGTGTGAGGATAGTCCAACTAAAATTCTTCAAGAGGGTGCCCCTAACATGGTTGCAGTTTAATGACAGAGACAAGTTGAAGTAAAAGAGAGTGTTGTAATGTGATACGAATATCGTGTGTTTTGTTAAAACTGAAAATACATACGAATGTGTGTACACGCTGGATCAGATTATGTACGATAGCGTTCCGAAACAATGCGCAACATGTATATATGAGGGGATGCTGAAAAGTTTCTGGCTTTCATGGTATCGAGAGCGGTATGTCTGGTTGGAGGCCTAAACTTCAGACTCCTTTTATAGAACATAGAAAAACTGAAGGACTGCAGAATTAAGTGTGACTTTGAGAGGAGATCATGGTGAATAAAATCATACTTAAAATCTTGTATTTTCTTTTACCTAAAGCCGGGAACATTTCAGACTCTCCTTCTCTCATATGTTTTATTTCTATATAATTTCGATATTGCAGATTTATAATCAACAGGTTTTTAACTTTTATTAATTGCTAATAATTTTAATTTCAGCAATGGTTCATTAGCATTGTTTCCTAATCCTCTTCATATCAGAACGTATAATGTATACTTTTTAAAATTGTTTTGATTTGAGATAAATTACGAATACATTTAATTTAATGATTTGGTTAAGAATTAATCAAATCAGGAACTCAAAGTTATCTCTCACTTTTCTTTCTCTGTTTCTCTATCTCTCTTTAATTTTCCTCAACTGCAAATTTAATGAAGCTGTCCCTGATAAAAGGGAAATAAAATTTCTTAAATCTATCCCGAACATTCTATATGTATGTATATAAGTATGTATGTTTAAGTGTATATATGTATGTATGTATGTATGTATGTATGTATGTACGTAGGGATGGATGGATGGATAAATAGATGGATGGAAGTTTGTATATATGTATGTATGTATGTATGTATGTACACACAAGTTTATATATAAACTTCTTATACAATACCGCATTTGAAATTCAAGCCTGTAGTTTTTTTTGTATTTTTTAATGCCTTCCGTATAAATTTCATATATAGTACTGGAATTTCCTTACAGCACCGTCTTTTTAATATAAGAACCTATTTTATCACTAAAAACTTTCAATGTTTTCTCAAAACATCTACGTGAGAATATTAGTAAGAGAACTACAGCTTAGCTGATGTCAGCATATTTATAAAATAAACGAGATATGACACACGTCATGCTCTGGAAAGACGAAAAAAAATTCTTTACAAATTTCTATATATTCCAAATAACATCATAGAATTTTTTATATTGTACACACATACTTGCAGACCACATATAACCAAGTTGTATAGACAGCTACGTAACCAAAAATCTCAGATTTAGTTCACGTTGGAGATCTTTATATTTAAGAATAAAGTATTATTGAAGCGGTTAAATAATCCAAGAGATAGTATCTGTCATATAATTTAAATACTACCAGTAATATAAAAGTGTATAAACATATATAACAGGTATACTTACAACACACAGGCTACTACTGACTTCACTAACTTTGTTAACTTTGCACCTATGGTGGATGTAACAATACTCAATCTTATACATTATAATATCCATGACGTCATTTCTTAAGTCGAGGTAACAATCAGTACATTTATATATCAACATACATGTGTGTGTGTACCTGTGCGTGTTTGTATGTATCTCATTATTCAGTTTTATTTCAAGATTTCTTGCCAATAGGGAAAGAGCCGGTTTCTAACCTAGAGCCGAGGCTCCTTCATCGGAATTTCAACATCAACAGGGTATTTTTGCATGTATGTTTGTATATGCATATATACAAGTACATATGCATATATATATATATATATATATATATATATATACATATATATATATATATATGGGAATGTATAGCAGGAAGAAAAGGCACTAAGCATTTTGTTCATTGTGTTAATGATTCGAACAAGTCGCCGCCATTTTGAGTACGAATGATGTATATATAGTGAATATTTCAATAAGGCTCTATATACGTCTAAATGCTCATGTAGTTAGTTCGGTAAATAAGTTCTTTCAACAAGTTATACCGCCATGATATGCTCAGATTAAGCGCAAAATGAAATATATCTATTCTTCTGCCTCAGATCATAGCGCATTCCACTGCATTGTTGGGATGAACTATCGCAGCAACTACATCTTCATTTCAAGATTTCATTCCATTGACTTTCATGCAAATAGCTACTCGCCCCGAGAGTGAAAATGTATATCATTATATTGCAAATGAACTTCAGGTAAAATGTTTGCGATGGATTATTTTTTACCACTAGGAACTGAATATGTAATCAATGGAAATTGATGGAAAAAAGCACATCTTATACTCCTGTTATGGTTAACTCCATGAAGGCGTTATCTTTTAGAACATTCAAAATTAGTGGAGAGAAGACATTCTTAGAACGGAATCATGGGTCGTCTGCTTGCAAGAGAATGGACTCCGTTGAAAGGCACCAGTCAACCGGGTAAGTATGTTAAAGTAGTCACGGATATTAAATTAAACACTCTAGTTATACGTTTTGAGAGAACTATCATATATACATGGTAGTCTTCTAGACAATTTATTTTAATATTTTTTATAGTCACACATAAATTAACCCCTTCAACTTTGATTTTCATTCTAGACTATTAGCAGCACCATGGCAGCTATTAATCTTTAGATAATGTTAAATTGCATTAAAACAATGTTTCGTGGTGTCTGAAATAAACGATGCTTAGAAAATCCACAGATAAAAATGGTGTTTGTTGTTATTTTTGTTATATTTACATTCAGAAAGATTCTTTGGTTATAGGTGAAATCTAGTCGATAACTGATGTCCATCGACTGTTAATATGATGTGGCGTAATAGCTAAATATCAATGTTCGAAAATTAATTATACTGGCTATTGATTTTCTTGTTCTTGTATGTTGAAGAAAACATAATAACAACAATTACAAAAATTCTACGATGATACTAAGAACAATATCAATGAATGAAAAAGTAAAGTTTCTAAAGAAAAGACAGTAATTGTATGATGTTATAGATTGTGTATGAAGCTCTTTAGTGCTGTGAAAACGATTATTCGAAATTATATCTATAAAAAATGAAGTTTGACAAACCTAGTCGAGACATAAGTGAAATCTTTGCACAGGACAGAATTTCCTTTGAAATAATAGTATATCAGCGAATTCGTTTTCTCTACTATAAGAGGAAAATTGTCAGCGAAATGTCATGAGTGACTTTGAAACATTGCATCAAACCTTGTCTTATTTTATAAATATGTGTTTTGAACTATTTTTTCTTTCCTCGTAGTTTACCTTAGAAGTACGAACAGGATAAAATGATCATCAAATTTCACATTGGTTATTACTTCTCAATATCTAAACTCCAATCATTTAATATGAACCATGATTAAAATCAAATATAACATATAACAAATATAACGGCTAAAAAGATCGATATGCTAGCTATTTAAGAGATGAGGAATTATGTACATTATTTACATTATTTACATTCGACGGATATTTTTCCTCATCTTGTTTGTTGTTAACACAACGTTTCGGCCGATATACCCTCCAGCCTTCTTCAGGTGTCTTGGGGAAATATCGAATCTGGATTCTCATTCCTAAGACATTATTCGATGTTGTGATTATTATTATTATTATTGTTGTTCAGGTCACTGCTTGGAATCGAACTCGGAATCTTGGGGTTAGTAGACCGCGTTCTTAACCTCTACGCCATATGCCCGTGGGCAATTATGGAGTGAATTTTAGGGTTTATAAATCTAATATTTTTTTAACCTTCCTTAATACCGGTTCCCACATGCTGCTCATATCTGCACTCCGTTGGAAAAAGAACATCAGTAAATAAAGAAATCAAAGAGAGGCTATCTTCAATACTTAGAAAAATGACCAGAGATGATAATAGAAAGAGAATGCAACAAGATCTGGAAAAGTCGTATATGAAAGAATTTAAAATGGTGAAGACACGCGAGATTAAGAAGTTTATGAAACTCAAAGGTCAGAGAATAAAGACTGTAGTCCATCACCCACCTGGGAAAGTAGTAATTAATGTAAGTGGCTGACATTTTTGAGACAAGTTTTAACATCCAGTCCTCAGAGTAAGTAAAAATGCAAGTCACAACAAAGACCTCAGACAGATAATACTTTCCTTAAAATGTGCGCTGTGCCCAATAAGGCTGCTTTTTTGCAAGACCTCATTCTTGCATGAGATTTCCAGTTACCTTAAGAAGTTTCGAACTTTCAAGCGCTCTGATCACCACTGGTATCACTTTTACATTACCCATTCGCATTCCATACAATCTTGCCATTTCCACTTTCAATTCGGAGTACTTGGCGATATTTTTAACCTCTTTACTCACAACATTCATGGCATTTGGTATGGCTACATCAATGATTTGACAGTATTTGTTTCTCTTATTCAATAAGACATTACACGTCAACGGATAAAATAAATACCAGTTGACACTGGGGTTGATGCAATCGACTCATCCTATCCCCTAAAATTGCTGCCCTTGTGCCAAAATTTATAATTATTATTATTATTATTATTGTTCAGTAGTTTTATTTTTATAACGTGCTTTCACTTCACTACCGAGCGCAGCTCTGTGCGCCTTGGGTATGTGCTGTGGTTTGCTGTGGTGCTCTTATGTTTACTGTATTGAAAGTGTTTTGCGTAGAATGTGTGCAGTACCCAGTAGTGCAATTTTCTGTATGTTATATATATTTGTAAGTCCTGGTGTTTTTGTTATGTATTTGTCTGAATATTTTTTTATTATACCTAAGGCACCTACTATGATAGGAATTGTTTCTGTTTTTAGATT
>NC_068986.1:24116839-24126883 GCF_001194135.2 Octopus bimaculoides | reverse complement strand
CATTATGTGTTTTTGGTAATTTCTGGTGGGGAGGCTCTGGTCTTATTATTATTATTATTATTATTATTATTATTATTATTATTATTATTATTATTATTATTATTATTATTATTATTATTGAGTGAGAGAGCTGTGCATGTCATCAAAGTGACACTGAGGTAAAATATACGAAGCCCAGTATGCCTATCATGACTACCCGTCTGATAGGGGTACACCAGGCACATGCATCACAACCATATGTGCTCGACATGGTGATCTCATATCAAGATAAACAGCGCATGACCTTGCAGGTGGGGCCCAGTTAGAATTTTCTTCAGGTCAGGTAGTCCATCCCACTCAAAAGGTCACTGAATAAGAGCTAAACACCCGTGTTTCCAGCGGTGAATTGTCCAAACCCCAAAGACTTCCTTTCAACATATAGCAATGATGCTCCCCCACTACTTCTGCTCATGATCAGAGATGCACATATCGTCAGCCACCAAGGGTCATGCTCAACTGGTTATGGTCAAACAACTGACAAGCGAATCTGTGGTATTGAGCAGAATATTTGCTGTAGCCCATCTTTTATACCTATACAAAACAATATTCATGATAACACTTCCAATCAGTTAAGTTGAGAAGCCATGAAAGCCACTGCCTGGTACTACATCAGGCAACTTTACCACATACCTTTTGCTTGAAAGTTTCTATGGTGGTATCGATGTCCAGTATGGTTTTTACATCATATTATTTCTTTAATTTTCGGATTTTTATTGCTTTGATAGTTGGGTCAAATATAAGATTTGTGAAACATTCTATGTCAGACCTAAGTAGCGGAATTTGGTATTGAATACGCTCTTGCCAATTAGGATTTCGTGAGAATGTTGTCGTTTTCTCATTTTTTTCACCACATCTTCGCCGATGCATAGTACAGATGGTTGTGATCTGTAATATCAACATCATTAACTGAAATTATATCCTCATATGCAAGGCGGAATTTACCAATTACTTTCAGGTTGTGGTTAGAATTGCGAATTTTTGAGAGAGTGTCACGTTCATTCATATTGGTTTCTTGAATTTTCTGCTATTCAATCATGATTTGATTTTTTTTAGCTCATCTAGTTCAGTTGGGTTAATTTCTGTGTGACTTTCTTCATCTATTTCATTTTCATCTACCTTGGTGTTTATGGTTGGTTCAGAGAGTGTTTCACTTTTCTTATCATTTACATTGACTCTTTGTATCAGTACTGCATGTTCATCAGTGTTGGTTTATAATTATTTGCTCTGTAGTATCTTCCTTAACTGCAATTTCATTCCCTTTATCCCTTACTGATTGTGGTGGTTTTAAACTTATGAATTGTTCATTCTGTCTGTGTTAATTCGAAAAATAAAACTTAAAAAATTGATTTATTATTTTTTGGCTTCGTTTGTGACACGTGCTTTCATATACGTATATGTGTTTCCTGTAAATTTCACGTACTCGTGTAAACACTGGGTTGTATGTGTAGTCCTATGTGTATTAAAATGTATATATGATTGTGTAGACAATCGAGTGTGTGCGTAACTAACCAAGTTACGCACTTACTGCGTTGTTCCACTTATATTTTATAATTTGTAAACTTTCCGATGTTAATTTCGCATCTGTGTTTCGCATATGTTTCGTGCAAGGGAGAAACTGTGCATTGTATAACAGTAAAATTTCGTTTTTGTGATTATTTTCATTAAAAGGTTGCTTCTTTCAAGTCTTCCACAGGTTCCTTTATCCCATTCCACCGATGTTATTAGATTGGATTTGTTTTTGAATGGAGAACCCCGTGTAGCACATCCATGTTATTATTCAGCGCAGAGATATTATTATTATTAATATTATTATTATTATTATTATTATTATTATTATTATTATTATTATTATTATTATTATTATTACTATTATAGTTGTTGTTGTTGTTGTTGTTGTTGTTATTCAACTTTGACAGTAATTAGTCACTCAAATCATTCCATAGAAACTGGTGTAGTGTGATCAATTGACGATTGTTTCCAGGGCCATGTGTCTCAGGAGTATCATGTAATTTAATTTGCCATTAATACACGAGAAATGCGTTCATGCATAGGTTTAAGAATAACCCGTGCTAGAGGTCATCAAAAGGAAACTCTTCGTTTTCCGGGCAGGTTTAACATGTCTGAGGATTAAATACACTTTGGAAGACATCTACAACATGCTGTGTATATCTGTAAACAAGAAAGAAAGACACGGATGGTGAAAGAGAGAGAAAAAGAGAAAACAAGTTAGACAGATAGAGAAGAAAAGGAGATATCGTGAATAATTACTTCTTAAATGAACATATACTGTTGCTTTTCTATGTAAGTCAAAAAGCCATTCAATTAACTGTATTGTATTAACCTATTGAATCAATATACTACTTCGTTAATTCTTTTAGAATTAAAGTCAAATGTTCTTTGAAACGCGATCAATATTAAATAAAAATGTTGTATGTAAATCTCTGTGGATAAGATCACCTCAGTTAACCAGGTATTTCATCACACGATTTTCATTTTCCTCTAAGTAATTACAAACGTTTGACTTATATAATTTGATTATTTTTGCATTTGAAAGAGATATAAGCATTCCACAATGACGCAGAATTATAATTATTACTGATATCTGATATCCACTGTTTTTCAGTAGTCAGTTGTCTTTTTCTAATAGTTGTTACAACGTTATTTAATCCGTATAAATTCCTTATATAATTCCATGTCAATCCTTTTCCAAATTTCTATGTAAGCCAGTATTTATTCAGCCGTTATCATATTTGGATTGCTGAACACGCATAATATATTACTTAGCGTTTCGGCGTATTTTCTGTTTAATTAGTTTTCTCTTTTGGAATCTTAGTTTAAAATCATTAGATACACAATGCTATAGAACAAACTTCACGTGAATAAATCCGAGTAGTTTATTAATAGAATCATCAAGTAATCTTATCCACATGTATAGGCCTCCGTTGCCATCTGGAGAAAATATATGCCAAAATTGGTTATTATCGCGATGGAAAATGTCGAGATAATAATCAAATTAACTTCATTAATTTTATATAAATCAACATTGGTATTGAACAATATATAATGATGCCAAGTATGTTATTTACAGAAAAACGAGCTGGAAATCCGTCACATGCGCTATCCACGATGTACAATGAAGTAAGTAAGCAAAACATCAATGTTTTAACTATTGGGTTGTTCAGAACTTCATGCCGATTTTTAGTCGTTCATATTCCAACACGTTAGAACACGTCAAAATTCTCGACGTATATAATATGCTTACATTTCCAGTTAGCACACACTTCAAACTATCGGTTGAGAAAGAAAGTGTAAAATTACTTCATTCGTGTCAATTTTGCATCCCTATGAAAATGGAAGATTATAAGGTGCATTTTAGGCACTTGATGGTTTTTAATTAACGTAAAGGCAAAATTGCCTCGCAAGCAACAAAAAAGTTATGTGCTGGGTACGGTGAACGTGTTTTAGATGACAGAACTGTACGAGAGTGGTTCGCTAGATTTAGAGTTGGTGATTGTAGCCTTATTGATGACGAACGCTCAGACAGACCCTCATCCCTCTTCAGATGACGACCAAATAAATAAAAACATTGATTGAGAATAACCAGCATTACAGAACCCACGGATAGGCAGAAACACTAAATTTATCAAAATCCACCATCGATAAGCACTTAGTGAAGCTTGAGTACTCAAATCGCTACGATGTTTGGGTACTACCTGGTGTGAGTGAAAGGAATCTTTTGGATCGCATTTCTATTTGTGATTTGCGGTATAAGCACAATGAAAATGTACCCTTTTTGAAGGAAATTGTCTTCATCCCAAGAAAGTCATATTCTGTATCTGGTGGGATTGGAAATGAATCCTGTACTATGAGTTTCTGCTAAGTAACCAGTCAATAAATTCTGAGGAGTACTGCTCGCAACTAGACGATTTAAAGGCAGTAATTCACGGAAAATACCCAGAATTGGCGAACGGGAAAGGTGTCTTTCCATCAGGTTAATGCCAGACCTCACATTTTTTGGCGATCCGTCAAACATTGTTGCAGCTTGGTTGGGATATGTTACCCACCCGCCATATTCCCCAGACATTGCTCCTTCGGATTTTCATTTATTCAGGTCCTTGCGAAATAATCTCAATGGTAAAAATTTAAATTCTTTGGAGGACATAAAGAAAACCACCTTAATGAGTTCTTTGCCAAGAAACCACCGAAATTCAGGGAAGACAGAATCTTTAAGGTGAAGGAAAGATGGAGAAAGGTTGTGCAACAAAATGGTTTGTATTTAGTTGAATAAATATTTAATAGCATAATTTTGTTTTGTCTTAATTTTCCTCAAAAATTGGCATGAACTTTCCAGACAACCCAATACGAACACATTTACCTGACCATAGAATAAATTCGATTGTTACTAGAATAAAGAGTGGAATGTTTAGTTAGAAAATAGAATTGGCTCAGATAAATAAAATTCAAAGCAACAATGAAGACGTTATCTGCTCAATCAATTTCTTTGAAACAGTAGGTCAAGTGATACCCGCCTCCCAAATTATATGTGCTTATGTACACTCCAAAACTTACCGATAATCGTTTCAACAACAACAACAACGAGAAACAACAACTTCCAAATGTGAATCGGCTTAGATATTCGAACAGAATATATTTCTATTATTGAGAGAAAATCACAATAATTCACATAATTGAACAACGCTACTGGGTTAAGTCGGTGCCTTCTGATAATCGAAATAAAGGTTCATATATTTTGTTCAGCAACAAATTACCACAAGGGTCACTTAGGATAGAAAGTTATATAAGTGTATACGACTTCAGTACGATTTTATAGGAGCTTCTTGAATACTGTAGGTTTAGAAAGCTTTAGAGTTTCCTGAATTATTTACCTTAGTAGAAAAATGTATTGATTTTGGCATTATATTATTTTGTAGCATCCGAAACAGTACTGCAAAGACCATTATTACAATAATACTTGAAACATCGCGAAAGTCTTTTGACAGGGTCATGCCATTGTAAATTCTATGATAATCATTCGGTAATATCCAGAGCAATAAATATTATTTAAAACTTTATAATCATCTTTAAATTGATATTAATTTTCTTTTCAATAAATGGGGTGTTATTACTCGAATAATATCGTATCTAAGATTGAGATAATTCACTGTCTGCATCGATGAATAGAATATCAGCTTGACCGAAAATTATTCATATGTGGAACATGAATATCTACTGAAACTACAATTGTGCAAACGAAATTAGAATTTACTAGAACGAAAATTCAGATTTGCTGCTACCTGACTGAGTAATATTATTCAGTAGACGGCTGACAATCAATAATGAGAACACATAAGTGTGAGATACTAAACGTTCATAATATATGTATAACAGTGGAATTTAATTTGATTTGAGGTGTAATAGAATTAGTAATAGTAGCCTAATTCGATATTAAGTTAGAGACGCCCTATTATAATATGGCTATTCACATGAGATCTCAATGTGAAAAAAAAATGCGATGCTAAATTTTTGCCAATTTACATTTGAAGAAAAAACAGCATTTCACACTAAATACTAATTACTTTACTGTCAATTTTCATCTGCACAATATGGAAAATTAGCTACAAGAACATAAACACTATTCATATGTGATAGTACACCTACACGCAGATGACATAAGAAATATTGCTTAAACATTAACTTTTTCATTCAAATAGCGAAGCATCGAAACAGAAGATACTTTAAAATTCCCATTAGTATGCTGAAGAAACAATACACTTTCAAATATTTGTAATTAATTGGAACAGTTGACATTTTCCTTCTGTTATTGGTAATAAGGATTCATTGATAGTGAAGAGAAGTGTCAAACTTATTTTCCCACTCTTTCTACATCTTGTTATCTCTTGCACTTTCTCTCTTTCTTTCTTTCTCTCTATTTCTCTCTCTCTTTCTGTCTGACTCTCTCTCGCTCTTTCCCTCTCTCGTTTCGTTCTTTCTACCTAATGTTTATGATTCAAGACATATAAACTATATTCACCATAACATGTCAAACAGTAGTTGGGAGAATGTCTGCTGAGTATAAACAGAATTTGTTGAATTTTCCAACAAAACCAAATACAAACAATCGTTTCTTTAGCAATACAGAACCTAATCATAATAATGATGAGGATAACAACAACAACAACAACAACGACAATGACAACAACAACAACAATAACAAAAACAGCAACAACGACAACGACGACGACAACAACAACAACAATAATAATGATAATAATAATATTGGTTCTATATTTAAGAGATGAGGAATTATGTACATTATTTTCATTATTTACTTTATTTATATTTGACGGATATTTGTCATCATCTTGTTTGTTGTTAACACAACATTTCAGCTGATACACCTTCCAGCCTTCATCATGAAAGACGAGCTAGTTTTTGATGGAGTTTCTCTATATGTCTCAATTGAAGTCTAATGTCGGCTCCGTATCGATTAGATACTACAGTTCTATATTTAAGAGATGAGGAATTATGTACATTATTTACATCATTTACATTATGTATATTTAACGGATATTTGTCCTCGTCTTGTTTGTTGTTAACATAACATTTTGGCTGATATACCCTCCAGATATATCAGCCGAAATGTTGAGTTAACAACAAACAAGATGAGGACAAATATCCGTCAAATATAAACAATGTAAATAATGTAAATAATAATCATAATGGGTTCAAATTTTGCCACAAGGGTAGCGTTTTGCGAGAGGTTATTAGGTGGGTTACATCGACTCCAGTGTTTCACTGGTACTTAATATATCGACCCCGAAATGATGAAAGATAAAGTCGACCTTGCCGGAAATTGAACTCAGAACGTAGCAACGCGCGAAATACCACAAAGCAATTCTTGTAGTATGGCCATTATTCATGACGATAGTGGTATCTATTTTATCAACCCATGAAGGGATGAAAGGCAAAGTCGACTTCGGCGGAATTTGAACTTAGATCATAACGACGGACAAAATGCCATGAAGCATTTTGACCGGTATGCCAGCGGTTAAGCCAGTTCTCTGCCTTAGTATTAATAGCAACAATAACTCTAAAACAAACTACAATACTTACCCAATTCACAGAGATCTAGTCTTGATAGTGCAGTGAAAGAACGCAGTAAAAATATAACTACTGAATAATAATAATAATAATAATAATAATAATAATAATAATAATAATAATAATAATAATAATAATAATAATAATAATAATAATAATAACACTTTCAATACAGTAGCCATAAGAGCATCACAGCAAACCACAGCACATACCCAAGGCACACAGATCTGCGCTCGGTAGTGAAGTGAAAGCACGCTAAAAAAATAAAACTACTGAACAATAATAATAATAATAATAATAATAATAATAATAATAATAATAATAATAATAATAATAATAATAATAATAATTCTTTTGAATATTAGCACGAAGCCAGTAGTTTTGTTACGAGTGGTTTAGTCGATCGCATCGATTTCAGAAATTCATTGATAAACTCAATGTCATAAGTACCATCGCTGTTATAAGTTCATAAAAACCGGACAAATTAACATCTTGAAAAGTTAAATGAAAAGAAAATTGATGACAATCTCACAGTAACTTGAAGCATATAAGAATGTATGTTAATAGTGGTAAAGTGTACAAAGGAACGATGTGGCTGACAGTGATTATGTTCGAGGAGGTAAGCTATTAGCCAAATGAATAAAGGAAATTGAAATCACAAGAGCTAGAAAGCAACAAACAGAAACATTTACACACAAGTTTTCTTTCAAAATACAGAGCGGAATCGAGATAACAAGTCATCTCAGCGATTAAAATAAGAAACAGTTTCGAGAGAGAGAGAGAGACAGATTCGTTTTGGATGCGCAGAATTAATCAATCAGAAAATATGTCATAACGAATGTAGGTAGAGAAAGCATTCCGGTGGGGTGTAGATTGTGTGGTGACAAAAAAAAAGGGGATATACAATGCTTCTTAAGGGATTTTTAAGAACTGTAATATTCATAAGAATTGTATGCTATACACTTTTAATTAAATTTGCTTCATTGGCGAATCGGTAAGCAAAAGTTGTACTAAAATGAATACCACCCCCTCGGTCATGAATAACGATTAAGTTGCACCTAGAGAGTTACTATCTGAGGCACAAGTCCGGGCAAGGTTGTTTGTGGAAGATCAGCGGTCGCCCATGCATACCAGCCTCCCTTCTACACGCCACCGATGTTATCCAAGGGAAAGGCAAAGGTCGATACAGCTTGGCACCAGTGATGTCACAACCCCTTTCTACATCTGAGTGAACTGGAACAACATGAAATAAAGTCTCAGGGCTCAAGAACATAACCGGGATTCGAACTCACTATTTCATGATTGTGAGCCCGACTCACTAACCACTGAACCACAATACAATACTACAATACAAAGAATGCAAGTAATGAAATCACCATATTTCCCCTTACATCCTTGAAAACGACTATGAAAGGGTATTTCGAAACATAAAAATTCAAATGGATAGGTAACTGGAAGATTTTCCTGCCAAAATGTATATTCTTTAATCGATGTTGCCCGAACTTTTGATACGAGAGTGTTAGACACAGAATGCTGCCTAATACAACAATACTAGGACGTAAAATACGAACTTCAGACGATTTAGGATTGACGTTGAGATGCCCTTGTCCTAATAGAAGATAGGAACTTTAACGACAGTACCACAAAGTCTAAATAGTTAGAAAATATTTTGGATATCGAATGATAATTTCTTCATTCTACAAATGGTTATAGAATGATAACTAATACGTTGATATCGGCATAACAAAACGCCTGTTTATGAAAGGAATAATAATAATAACATCAATAATAATAATAATAATAATAATAATAATAATAATGATAATAATAATAATAATGATAATAATGATAATAATAATAATGATAATAATAATAATAATAATGATAATAATGATAATAATAATAATGATAATAATAATATTAATAATAATAATAATAATAATAATAATGATAATGATAATAATAATAATAATAATAATAATAATAATAATAATAATAATAATAATAATGATAATAATAATAATAAAAACAATAATAGTAATAATAATAGTAACAACAACAACAACAACAACAACAACAACAAAGCTGTGTATGATTTTATTTAATCAGTTCGTGTAAAGTGAAACGAAGAAACATCTTCGCTGCTGAAACACTCTTGGGACAGAAATTCTGCTTTAGACAATGTGTTTTCACAAGCTTTTCTCGACATATTGTCTATAAGGAAAATTTCTCTCCCGCGGGAGTTTCCTCTGTGATGGTATCTCCATGATTGAATGTACTTGAACATATTAAATGTAACAGCACACAACTTATTTTAATTATCACTGCTTAGTGTGTAATTTATAAATTAATAATAATTATGCTATTTTGAAGTCAAAGTCTGTCAGCGGAATGTAATTACGAGAAGTACGAAGGTTCTGCCTCGAAATTATAAAATGATTTCTCAAAATAGATATTTCTTACATTTCATTAGACAAATTATTGACTGGGTGCAAGTCTAACATAACTAGACAATCACAGGGCTTCGGAATACAAGAGTCGGTCCTCACAAGATACACTAGAGCAAAGTGGGGAAATACGGGCATGAATTTGAACGTAAGGGCATGAATTTGAACGCTTTTAAAAATTTAATCTGTAAAGTAAGATTATTTGCCTTCAATGCGTTGTTGTAGCCCTCGAGTCACTTCGTCATAGTCTCGTGGAAGCTCTGCAGCGTGAAGGATTTCGGGTCCCTTGTCACAACCTCCTTCATCTTGAAATTGATTGCCCCTGAGATTCTCCTTCGGTTTCGGTAACAAAGGAAATGCAAAGGGAGCACGGTCTGAACTGTTGGAGGGTGAAAGACAGCTATTCGCAGCATTCACTAGCGAAATAATAACCCTTTCTATTACAGCCACAAAACCT
>NC_068986.1:24114897-24116528 GCF_001194135.2 Octopus bimaculoides | reverse complement strand
CGGAATTTGAACTCAAAACGTAAAGACAGACGAAATACCGCTAAGTATTTGGCCCGGCGTGCTAACGATTCTGCCAGCTCACTACGTTCACTGGCGAAATAATAACAAGTGCGAATATTATTGATGATATTAACTGTTTTTGAACTAGAGAAATATAAGTGTAAAAAAGAGATGACTTAATATACTCTTCGACTGTGTAGACATATAGAATAAGAAATATATTTCGAATGTTTCGCTAATAACAATAATCAAATAAGCATGGCATAGATTATGAAAAATATGAAATGTGAAACATGAATCTCACGTCGTTTATTACAAAGTAGATGAATCTAGAGTAAATAAAATTTTTAATGAAATTCCGAGCATCGTAACTTCTCATTGACAATTACGTGTATAATGTGTTAACTTGTCCACGCCGATATTATACATAAAAACTGCGGAAAGAAAGATTAACAATCACGTTGATAACCATAGGCATGGATAAAACAGTGTCTTGCCAAAAAGCATTATGGGTAATTTTTTTAGGAGTTTGAAAATTTGGCCTAATCTGTTACTACAGACACTAAAACTCAATTTCAAAATTTCCTAGAAACATAGCATTGTGTCTATACAAAAAGGACGATTTTCTATAAGGCGATTTTCTTCTACGGAATTGCTGCAATACCAACATTGCATAAAAGGTAAGAAAATTTAAAGCAATGAAGACAAACCGATCGTCTTTGGCATGGTGCAACTATATTTCGCCAAAGGCATTTGTTATTGCTATTCATAAAGTATTTTTTGTCGTATTGTAATTTCGTAACTGTTAGAGATATCGTAAGATAAAAATATATTGATATGCAAACATACACAAATTTGCAACTAAATGAAATTACTTTAATTATATATATATATATTTGCTGGCATCATTCAATAAGTGTATTCAAAGGTGCAGTATTATTGAAACACAGCATATTTGTATTAAGTCCAAACTGGCAGAGTTAAAATATTGATTTGAATCTGAAGCAAACTTTAACCTATTCTAGAAGCCCAAACTAATTAAAAAATTGAACAATATATTAAAGATACAGAATCAATATATTGCAAAATACTGATAAACTGTTTAGAAAATAGAAATTAATAATTTCACATATTTATCATACAGCATTATCATCTTTTGTGAAAAGAATAAACTAAATATATTTTAATGATTTAGTGAAAATCTTAGGAATTTTTAATGATTGTAAGGTAATAGAAAGTATTATAAACATAAGGTATGAAAATAGAAACAGATTTATTCTGAAACACATTTATTTGCTTTTAAATTATTAAATATTGAATTAAACTATTTTGTTCATCCATTGCATCTCGCTATTTTTACTCTCAAAGGACGCATTTATCAATGCATAGTTTTTCAAACAATTATCGACCTAATATTTTTTGGGGAGTTTTCAAATATCGAAGAATTTTAGCGAAGATAAGAGCAACGTACGATTTATTAAATATTAAATGTAGATTTCAGTTTACTAAGAAATATATACATATATATTTAGAAAAAACTTGTGCACAAATCCAAATGTGTTCATCCATTCCATTCTCTTCTGATCAATGCTATTATGATCAAGCGGAAATACACTCAGATAAATATACAG
>NC_068986.1:24109908-24111822 GCF_001194135.2 Octopus bimaculoides | reverse complement strand
ATATATATATATATAATATATACATGCACACGTATGTATATAAGAATGTATGTGTGTCTGTTTGTCTGTATGTATATATATATATATATATATCGTATTATGTCTATATATATATGTATATATGTATGTATAATTAGAAACATTTAGTCCCAACGTAATTGATGACATTAGAATAACACAGAATAGAGTTTTATTTTCTAAAATTATTCGAAATCAGCATTAATCTAGACTAGATCTTATTGCAGTTAATTCTTTATTATATGTAGGCTAGTAAATACATGTGTTTGCGTGATCCTGATGCGATATATAAATAGGTATTACGAATTTTTGTAGTTTTGTTCTCTTTGTTATTCCGTCGGAATTACAAATTACTCTGAAACAGAAATTACCATTTCAAAACAGAATTGCGTAAAAGAGTACACATTTCTATAAATGTAACTATATTTGTGTGTTCCGAAGAAAATTGAGAATAATACAAGTATCATAGTACAACTGCATAAATTTCGTCCGCCATGCTGGTTTAATATTTTGATAGTTAAAGAAATTTACAAGATCAAGAATACAATTTCTCCTTGAATCTATAGGAAATAGTGGCATTTATAATGTAACAAATCATTTCTGTTATTCATATATTAAGCCTTATTGTAAGTTGTAATAATGTGGTAAAGCAGCTGAAACTGCTTGCGATATCAACGAAACGTTTGGTGAGGATAAGACCAGTGAGTAGTCAGCTCCAAAATGGTTTTAATGGTTTTGCAGTAGAGACCTGAACCTTGGAGATTGGGAACTTAGTGGAGTCCGTCTGTCGTCGATGACGGTCAATTACAGACAGTTATTGAGAAAGATGCATGTAAAACCACTCGAAAACTGGCAAAAGAATTTCAAGTTAGCCAGAAAACTGTCTACAACCATTTACAGGCGATCGGGAAATCAAAAAAAGCCCGACAAATGGATACCACACGATTTGAACCAAAACAGAATTTCTCGACCGTATTGTAACTTGCGATGAAAAGTGGATTCTGTACAATAATAAAAACGGTCTTCAATGATGTTGGACAAAATGAAGCACCGTAAACCTTTCCTAAACCCGAGCTCTTCAAAATGAAGGTTATGGTGGTGTACTGCTGGACTCATTCACTATAACTTCTTAAAGCCCGGCAAAACCATTACTGCAGAAACATATTGCCATGAAATTGCCAAAATGAACGAAAAACCGCTATTCCTCCATCCCAGACTGGTCAATAGAAGAGGGCCACACGTTTAACTAATGACGTGCTAGAAGTTCTCCCTCCCCCATTTTTTACCCAGGCCTTTCTTCTACCGACTATCACTTTTTCAAGCACCTTGATGAATTCCTCCGAGAGAAGGAGTTCAACAATCAAAGTGATGCCGAAAGTGCGTTCAAAGAGTTCTTCAGCTCCAGAACTCCAGATTTTTATGTTACCAGAATAAACAGACGTGTAACTTGTTGGCAAAAATGTTTTGATTGTAATGGTACTTTTTTTCATGAATGAAATTTCTGCATTGTTGAGATAAATTGTGATGAATTTCATGTTTCAAAATGTTGCTTAATCTTTACTCAGCCTGATATATATGTATGTATATATATATATATATATATATATATATATTGTTGTACTTGGGGATGGTCATATTGCCAGTTTAGCCAATAAAAACACACGCACTGTATATTTGGTGTTAATTTTTTTTTTTCAGCTTTATATTACATTAATCTTAATCTTAATCTTATTTCGGCCAGAGTTCTTTCGTCACACTTCTGTGACCTCATCAGTGGTCCTTTGTTTCCTTCTTTCTTATGTGTGTCTCACCTTGCTAACTATCAGCCATTTTGTATTTTGTATTCCTATTGTATGTGTCTACGCATGCGTGTCCTTCAATGTGTCTGTGTCTTTT
>NC_068986.1:24103583-24105785 GCF_001194135.2 Octopus bimaculoides | reverse complement strand
ATGCGTAGACACATACAATAGGAATACAAAATACAAAATGGCTGATAGTTAGCAAGGTGAGACACACATAAGAAAGAAGGAAACAAAGGACCACTGATGAGGTCACAGAAGTGTGACGAAAGAACTCTGGCCGAAATAAGATTAAGATTAAGATTAATGTAATATAAAGCTGAAAAAAAAAAATTAACACCAAATATACAGTGCGTGTGTTTTTATTGGCTAAACTGGCAATATGACCATCCCCAAGTACAACAACATCTGTTTCAACACACGATTTCACATAAAAAATCTTGCAAAACAAATATATATATATATATATATATATCAGAAGGTTTGGAGGTGATGTACAGGTATTATATATTAGAAAATATAATCAGGTACTCAGTGAACTGGATGATTGTACATTTACAGATGTTTTTATTAATATGTCACATGTTTTTATAAATTATACATAACCGCTTTCATCTTAGTCTAATAGATTCTATGGCCCTAATCTCAATTGCACAGAGCCAACACACTTCGTTTATAATTCTAATTGCCTAGGTACATACAGTTTTTACCACATTAATGTAGTAACCACTTATAATATCAAATCCTACATGGATTTCACTGAAGATATTTTCATAGAAAATCCTTCTGAAGCATTTAATCTTCATATAATCTCTCTAGAATTTTCCTACCCTTCTCTTGGTCTATGTATAGAATGAAGATTAATATTCATAATGAATCACTTGTAAGTAGCATACCTAAAATCATACACCCTGTAATGAATGCAATACTGACTCATAATTCATCTTTTAAAAATCCTACGAAATAAATAGGCATTTGAAGTATGTAGATATCTTCAATATGTCTTCGTAACCTAACAGATAACAGTCTGTAAACCTTTGGGTGAATTGTGCTGTAGAGATTGTCCAAGGTTTTCTTTCAACAATAAATTTAATTTGTCAATGATGTATATCATACCTTTAAGTTACGGCATATATCCACGTATTGCACTTATAGGGGCACACGCACCTATGCATACAGCAAATAAGAAAATCAGAAATTGGACCTGGTGAAATAGTAAAAAATTTCACACGCTTTAAATCATTTTTGGAGTTATTTCAAGAATCCTGACCGTGCTGCCACATTTATAACCTTCGAGCAGCAAACCTCTCAAACCAAGGTCTAATGAGTCACCAGGCACAAGGCCTGAAATTTGGTGTGAGAGGACTCGTCAATGTAATCGACCCCAGTGTTTCACTAGTTCCTAATATACCGATCCCGAAAGGATGAAAGGTAAAGTCTAGCTCGGCGGAATTTGAACTTAGAACGTAGCAACAGACGAAATAGAGAATAATGATAATCATGCATGCTATTGATGTGCATTGGTATACAACCGGTTGATGAAAAATAAGATTAAACCGTATAAGTAAAGACGATAAAGGAAAACATGATGCTAGAGCCGTGAAATTTGAGAAGATATTGTTATAGAAATGGTCAAGGAAATATCAATGTTATTATTGAAATTTTGTCCAGAAGACGAGTTAATTTTATGTCAAAATAAAATAAGTGTAAGGGTATAATGCAGTGTTTAAAAAGACTGTGTGAATCAGTCGCCTTAAATTCATTCGTACTTAAATCCTTACGAGAGGAAGTATCAACCAACTTGTCTTTATGCACTCTTACTCGGTGTATTTCGTGGTGAGTATAGGTACGTAAAGTGTAAGAGAGTGTCTAGATGTCCAAAACTGAGTGTTGAATTTACCATATTCGGGCCTTGGGGCTAAATATGGCGACGTTTTATGCCTCCGAGATTGATGTATTGGTGAACAGTTAACAGCGATGGAGTTTAAAGTTGTAATTGAACAAGATTATAGACTAAATATTTAGTTGAGAAAATGTTAGCTGACATGACTACTAGTGGCCATCTGAATATTGGAAAAGAGTTACTTGCATCATGAGGATTCTCGTGGATGCCAAATTGTTGACATTATGAATGATACTCAATGATGTCTGAATACTGTAAAGACTATAAGACGTAACATGGTCATCATGAAGATTAAGTTCCCTCAAATTGTAATGGGCTTTAGGTGTGTCTCCAGTGTGGGTGACGTCATATTGCCGCACATCTTTGAAGTGGACGTTAGGTTCAATTCAGATGGCTTCCTCCTCGTCCTCCTCCTCTTCCTCCTCCTCCTCTTCCTCCTCCTCCTCTTC
>NC_068986.1:24103387-24103573 GCF_001194135.2 Octopus bimaculoides | reverse complement strand
TCCTCTTCCTTCTCCTCTTCTTTCTCCTCTTCCTTCTCCTCTTCCTCTTCGTCATCTTCATCTTCCACTTCCTCTTCCTCCTCCACTTCCTCTTCCTCCTCCTCTTCCTCTTCCTTCTCCTCTTCCTTCTCATCTTCCTTCTCATCTTCCTCCTCCTCTTCCTCCTCCTCCTCCACCTCCTCTTCC
>NC_068986.1:24088934-24100738 GCF_001194135.2 Octopus bimaculoides | reverse complement strand
TATATATATATATATATATATATATATATTTATTTATTTATATTAATATATATGCATACATATATGCATGGGAGAATTCATGGAAAAACAACAGGCGAAGGCAGGTGGATGTATTAGTATAACGCTCTCCAACAGAAAGGAACACAGAAAGGGACAAGGAGAGAAACAAGGAGTAAAAAAAAAATATATGTGTAGTGGTCAGCGATCTAAAATGGCGAATGCTGGACAGAAGGGTCACACAGGAGAGTTAAGAACAAAGAGAGATAACAATAAAGTAGTGATCCCAAAACGAAGGTGCGTGTGTGTGAGAGAATGCTGGTATATGTATATATGTACACACACATATATATATATATATATATATATATATATATATATATATATATGTGTGTGTGTGTGTGTGTGTGTGTGTGTATAAAGAATCAAAGACCCGATCCAGAGCTCTACGCTCATTATCTAGGCTTGTTCCTTGGACTCTGTATATCCCATCCCCGCCTCCTGGACGGGAGACCGGTCCGTCAAAGGATAACTCATTTCATCAAGCTGAACGTATAGGAGTGACGTGGAATTAACTGTTTTGCTTGCATGTCTATACGTAATGAGTGTGTGTGCGTGTGTGCACGTGTGTGTGTCAATTTGTGTGTGTGAGTGTGTGTGTCACTCAATTTCACTATTTACATTGTTCTATTCCTTTTCATTGTTTAAATGTTCGCCATTATCGTTTATCGCCCATTTCCCTTATACTGAGCATTCACTGCCTACAGTCCTCTCTGCCCCAGTACTTTTATCAGCCAAAACTCCCATCTCACTTTCTCACTGATTATTTCTCCTCTTACAGCTACTCCTCATTATCCATTCATGTTGTTGCGTTTTCCCCGCGTACTTTATGTAAACATGTTTGCACACTGCAATGTATACACATATCGATGCATATATGTATATGTATAATTTGTGTTGATTCGTCAAAGAGCGATAAATTCCAGAACTTAATACAGAAACATTCTCTATATTTTCCCAAATTTTACCTGGAATATTTAAATTGCTAGTTCTTCGACTTCCACATTTCCACTGTTTCAACTGGTAGGTTAATCTTGTTGCCTCTTAAATAATCTAATGCTTGAATATGTTTTGAAATACTATACATATCACATTTGGGAAATGCATATGTCTATGTTTTTTATGGCGTGCGAATGATACTTAAAACGACAGAGGTTTCAAGCTTAAGCCATTGAATTCGTTGCTGGTGGGAATATCGAAACGTCATGTTTTGTTATATTCAACTTTGAATTTGTAAGTAACACCTCATACAAAATAGTTCACTCTAACATTTGTTCGCTTATGTAATTCTGTTCTTAAAGTAATTCTTGAAATATATTATAAAAATATTTTGATACAAGTATTTTTTACAAACCAATTCGAAAATCGAGAACGCCCGTGTCTACACGACAAATACTCATCTGGAGTACAATTAAAATTATTTTTGAGTTCAAACTATTACTGGAAAAGAAAAAATAATGTTAAGTCACTTCTTAAGATCCAAACGAACATGAAAAGTACATGGAAGTTCCAATCATTTTCTATGAATCGTAACCAAATACTAATATTTTAAATGATTCTAGACTGTGATGGATTGTAACCAGGATCATTAGCGTGGATACCTTCGCTGATCTTTCCGTAATCCAACTAGAAACCTTGAAATGCTTTAGTCAGCGCAGATTACTCCATCACATTTTTATATTGTCCAAAACTGCTCATGAATGTATTTCATTTCATTACTTATCTTCCTCATTGCTTTTAGATTTTAAGCATAGTGAGAGATATTCTTCTGCTAATTGAGATTAATGCAAGTTATTTAAAGTGTTTTAACTCTACATTTTGCATATGCAAGAATCTATCGCATTCGTTCTCATATATAATGGAGCCGTTGATCAAAAAGCTTTCTTTTCACTCTATTGCGTTTTGTATTCTCTTTCACTTGGCATGGTGGTGAGGTGCAATATGATTTACACTGAAACTCATTTTTGTATTTTTGAAACCATACGCATTCTCACATACACACATACGCAATGTTTGTGCTGTTGTTCTTCAGATTTACGTTACTCTGGTTCGAAAGCATGTCGCACTCTTAGTCAGTTGGAGCTGTTTAAGATGAGATTCTACTTTAATTGCTATATGTACCATCATTTACCTTCTATAGACATTTTTCTTCGAGATTTGTAAATAAGAGCAGAATTATAGTAACTAACTAAATCCACGTCATTTACTTTTTCATCTTAGTGTATTCCAGTCAGTAGTACCAATTATTACTGCCAAAATTGTTTTTAACAATGCCAATGCTAGCAAAATGTATCAATTAAATTAACGTGTTCGAGATAACTATGATTTTGATGATTTTTCATACGATAGAAACCTATTTGTAGATGTCACTATTATTGCAAAAAAAAAATTAAATTAATAAAAGGCAGAAGTGTCTCCAGAACTTAATTTATATCCATTGTCTTTAAGAGGTACTAAAAATGTGATGCTAAGTTTTTATTTTCTATCTTCAACTATAGGGTAACTTTCTATTCAATTCGAATTTTTGTGTATGATACTGCACATCACCAAATACATGAACTATTGGAATGCTGTTGCATTAATGATGATTTAGTACACGAATTTGATGTTTATTTATCTTTAACTTGAGATTTTTTTCTAAAAGAACCCACAAAATATGCACTATTTTCCGTCAAATTTTGTGGAGTATTTTGCTATTCGTATGGTAATGATTAATCAACTGTTTTTAAGTATTCTAAAATCTTCTAATTTTTCTATTTTCTAAAATCTTCTAATTTAAATTTTTTTTTTTTTTACAATCAAACTTAGATTTCTTTTGTGTTATACAATGTGCAGTACTATCTTCTTTCAAATGCTTGACGAAATGGTCGGAAAGTATTCCGATTGTAAGACTAATCTAACCACTAATTGTAAGACTAATTTAACAGAATTAATACAAATTATAATAAAGCTTCATTTTTGCATAGAAATTATTAAATTATAATGGTAATCTGTTGTTTCTTTACAAGTTTATTGATGAAGAGTGTATTTTTAATTATGTTCATATTTTGCATTAATTCTATTTTATCTCTGGGTGTGACTGTACAGTGTTTGTTTGTTAATGAAGTTTCTGACTAACATGCTTATCTGTTCTCTCACCGAAATGCATGGATTTTGCTTTAAGTTATGTGGCTTTCGTTTTTACTGGGCGTTGGTATGTTTACCTCATATTACTTTTTTCTGGGTTTGATTTTACTATTTCTTATATGGAAAATTAGTGACTTGGCAGAATCATTAGCACGCTGGACAAACTTCTTAAAGGCATTTCTTTCGGCTTTTCACTCTGAGTTCAGATTTCCGCTGAGGTCAGCTTTACTTTTAATCGATTCAGGTTTGATAAAATAAGGATGAGTTAAATGCTGGGGTCAATGTAATCGACTAGACACCCATCGCCTAAAATTTCAGGCCTTGTGCCTATGGTAGATAGAACGAAGAATTATGGCAGTGAATTAACTGAACAGAGTCGATCAAAATGAATGTGTTCGTTCCGGCTCTGTACGTACTCAAGCTGAAATCCAACCGAGGCCTTTTACTCCTCCTAGTGGTCAAATACTAATTCCTTCAATTAAAACTTTGTCCTAATTATCAGGCCTAATATCTACATTAGACACAATTATTTATCACAACAATATATATTTCTCATGTTAATCACAATTTCTTGTTATAAATCTTTTTATTTTGGGGAAGAGATACTTAACATTCTAGCAAGTATTTTAGCAATGAAATGTTCATACCTATTTTCAATCTCCATATATGAATCCTCTGTCTATCCATTCCAAATCTACACTGAATAATTTTACACCGATTTTTCGTCAAACATGTCAGCACTTATGTAGAATTCCTTACACCTAACAGTTATCCCTCTCTATATATCTCTCACTCATCTCACACACGCTCAATATCATTCACACTTACAAACATTACCTTTAGACCATTAAAGTAGCTCAAGGCTTTACCATCCCGGCATACTATTACTCTCTTTAATGCTACCTCAAACATCCAGCAGTTTATCGAATAATATATTTAGAGGAAACCGATTTCATTCACACCTTTTTTATGTTAAGCTTCCTATTGTTTTTTTTATGCCTATGGCTATCCACTCATCATACATATCGATACAGAGGCCAAATAGCTTCTTGTATCGTTTACAGACTATACTATTCTGTTTCGTCAGTTAAAAGTAGCTCCGACCAACTCCACATTATCATTCTCATCTCCAATATATCTTTCGCATCTCCAGAGTAACACTCGATGCATTCATCAATTATTACGTTCATTGCAACGCCTGGTGATTACTGACTGAAGTCAAATCTGTTTACATTCTCTCAGCGAACAACAATCAATAGCCATTAAAACTCTCGTTACCTTAAGCTTATTAATTCGTCGAATGTCAGCAAGTTAACGCTGAATTTCAGAAAATATGTTTTTGAAGAGCTTTTGACGCGCCATAAACATACAGACGTTCCCTACATATGGGTAGAGTATATCTATCTATCTATCTATCTATCTATCTATCTATCTATCTATCTATCTATCTATCTATCTATCTAATCACTACGAAGATGAGCAATCTGATGTTTCGAAGTTACTCTCAAACATTTCCTTTCAGAAGTTTAATAATCATACTTACGAAGCAAATACTGAGACATTCTTCATTTTTTAATATTGGTTTTTTATAACTTAACATAAAATATGTCTCAATGTTTACATGTATATATATATATATCTATGTGTGTGTGTGTGTGTGTGTGTGTGTGTGTGTGTGTGTATGTATGTATGAATGTATGCATGCATGCATGCATGTATGTATGTATGCATGTATATATATATGCATGTATGTATGTTGTATGTATGTATGTATAAATACACACTTACATGTAGTATATACAGGGGTTGAACAAAATAGAGGAAAAATATAACATCATAGCGTCATACTTTTGAAATAGCTATAAAACCGTCAGAATCTTGTTTATGTCTATGTTTTTGCATTTATTATTACTGTTACTAATATATTTTGCTAAAATTAGTGTTTCTTTTCATATATCATCAGAAAGAGATAATTAAAATTCATGAAAATAACAGATCTATCGGTCTTTCAAAGAGGTCACATTGTTGGTATCTCGTATAGGAGGCGCTAGCATAATAAAAATAGCCGAAATGTTTGGTGTATCAAGAACTGTCCTGAAGATAATGACAGCCTTTGAGAAAGAGGGAAAAACCTCCTCATCGAGACAAAACTCCGAAGAAAACCAAAACTTTCAGATAGGGACCGTCAAACTCTTACGTGAATTATTAGAAAGGAACACAAAACTACGGCTTCCAAAATTACTGCAGAGCTTAATGACTACCTCGAGAACCCAGTTTCCAGAAAATCTGTTCGCCAGGAGTTGCACAAAGCTGGATTTCACAGGAGGGCTGCAATCAGGATACCATTACGTAAAAAAAAACAAATGCAAAGCGTTTAAATGGAGAAAAAGCCTACAGAATTGGTCCCTAGAGCAGTGGAAGAATGTTATTTTCTCGGACAAGTAATCCTTTACATTATTTCCAACCACTACTGGCCGAGAATACCTGTAGAGACACACACACACACACACACACACACACACACATACACACACACACACACACACACACACACACACACACACACACACACACACACACACACACACACACACACATACATACACACACACACACATCTCCGTGTTGTGTCCGAGGCCGAATGGGATTATGAATGGAGGCATGACTTCGGCATCATTAGTGATCAGTCCAAAAAGCCATGATGTTGACTGGATGTTTGAGTTTTATCACTCTCAATACATGTCCTCAAATTGCACTGTCCTCAGATTGACACCCAAACACTCTCAAATGTTCGTAATGGAGTTTCTGGCGCGAATGCAAAGCACTACATGTCGTTTCCAAATTTCTGGAATGGTGAATTAGATCCTGAGGCTGTTTTTCAGGTAGTGCCCAACCGACCCTACCAATACTGTGTAGTTGATTAAATAAAAAACAAATAACCTGGATGTGTTAAATTAAAAAGACGTAAAATGGCGCAAAGCAATAAGGTTTGTAAGTTTATTGGCATACTTCAAGGTTATTGAATGTCCTGTGATATTTCGTTTCTGAGATGCAACAAAAATATGTTTTTCTTTTAAATCTGTTGGTCAGAGAATGATGTTGCAAGCTAAAAAATTCGGTAGGGAGCAAAACAATGGCAAAGCATATTTTAATACAATGCACGTATGTGTTGATTTAAAATCATACTGTGGTCAATTTCTGTATGTTAGCATTCAAGGAAAGATTAAATATGCATCAGGCAACTATCAGATTTTACTGAACCACCTCTACTCCTAACTGCTGGCCATCAGCCAATCTAGGAAATGTTGAATGTTATTTCACATGTGTACAAAAAAACATAAATAACAAAAATCGCAGTATAATTTGTGTAGATCAATGTTTCTTTTCAGCAAATCGTTTAACCGTAAACGAAATATTCTCAAATTTTTATTTACCCAAATATTAAAATCTCGTATTACTACTATTGAATAATTGCAACTGAGAAAGGTTTAATATATCTAAAGTTTACTATCTTCGAATTATATTAGTGTAAATCGAATTTGCATATTTTGTATCACAAATCAAGTGCTGCACAAAACTGGTTACTTTAAATTTATACATGTTAAAACCTGCGCGGCACCCGCTGGTTGTAAAGATGCCCTCAAATGTGCAAAATCCGAAAATAAAAAATTAGATTTGTTTATTAAATTCAATAATAACAGAAGAGATTGTATTCGCCTTAGAAATTTTTATGATATTTTCTGTGTGTTATATTTTCCAAATCTCATATCAGGAAATCAATACTGTTGGGTGAAGTAGAAGTCATATCGAATTAAATAAGCTCCATTCTCTGAAGACAGACTTCGTTTTGAGATGCAAAAATTGCAGTAACTCCGAGGTATTTCGTTGTGCGTTGTTCATGAGCAGAGAGGGCATAGTATGATGGAGTAAATTTCATCGATATTGTGGAGAAGAGAAAATATGGATCATATAATCCATCCGTAATGATCAAAACCGTGAATGTAATGGTATGGCGTGGTGTCGTCTGGTTTCTGTTTGCAATTGCAATCAGAAGAGGAGTAAAACATACTGACTGAATACAAGATACAGTTATGTATCAACTCTCAATTGAATTTAGGTCTCGCTTTGGATTTTATGTAGCTATATGATTAAGCACATCACTTGTTTTATAAGGATTGCTAATGATGTTGCTGTTGTTTCTGCTGCTTTCTTCTTGATGCTGTTGAGTTGAAGTGAACGGTGATGAAGAAGTCGGATGATTAAACGAATCTCTCCAGAGGTATCACATCTTTGAAAAGTTATCTCGTATGTATTTCCCATTCTTTTAGACAATGGAGTATGATTTGAAGGAAATATAGCGGGAATTTCTTGTATGCTGTGTAGGCAATCAATTGATGGCTCGTCTCAGTAAAGTGGAGCGTTCTGTCAAGAACGTGCAGAGACGTATTGGATGAAACCAAAAAAATATTCGAATAAATGATATTAATTACGTTGGGACCAAAGTAGTGTTTATTTCAACAGCGATCGCAAAATTGTTTTGATTCAAAATGCATACATACGTACATACATGCACACACACAAACATATATAAAAATTACTAATATATAATATATATGATATATATATGTATATAACTATTATATACATATATATGTATGTAGGTGTACTATGTTATACACAAAGGAACATAAACAGAAGCGCATACACACGCCGGCACGCAGCATGCATAGACGCAAACACATATCCAATATTTACCACCATTAAATGGTACAAATGCGATATGGAAAAACTATTTGAAGTGTAGACACTTTAACGGCCGTACTTATAGACGCCGTTTTCCTTATCATTTAACATTCGTAATATTTTTTCATGTATGAGGATAAAGAATGGAGCCATATATAGCCATATTTATTGATTTCTCGCTGACTGTTTCATTACGTCTTTCTGTATTTTCTCTCACCGAAAAAATATATTGCAGTAAGGAAGGAAGAAAAAACGAGACGCATTTGCCATATCTTGTTTGAGAAATAACAACATTCAACCATTGGTTTATAATAACCAGAAAATGTGCCCAATGTTTCGGAAAATAGGAAAATGATGAATCATTTGAACATAAAACGATACAAAAATAAATAATTTTGTGTTTCTAATCACATTTATCATTGTCTTTTCTTAATTGTTTAGACACTTCAACTGTTTTGTTATTTTTCACGCTCTAACAATGAAATATAAATAAATATACACGCAAACTAACAAAGAAAAAATACAATTAAATACGAAAACTATAGACGCTAAATAGTTTCAAATGTCGTTCAAATAATATTACCAATTCAATGTTTTTTTTGTGTTTTTTTGTTTTTTACTATTAAGTTTCATTGTTACTGTAGATTTCTCGCAAATTATTCATTATAGTCCTTTCTTAATATCTTTATCCGAGTCTCTATACAACATAACTCTTTCTAATATAATAATAAACGATATATATCATTCTCGGTGATCTGATGTTATATCGATTTATCCCAGAAGTGAATTCGATGAAATTAAATTTATTGGGCGGGTCTGATTTGTCGTACTTCTTTTGAACTTCTCAAATAAAACTGAATGATTCAGATGGAAATTAGTGGCTATATAATTTAGGGATATCAGCATAATTGCTGAGATGTATCATTGTCATATGAAACGTCATACTTTCATCTTTTCACAAGAATTCATTTACACAAACAGTTCACGTTAACATATGGGTGCAAGTTCGAAAACTATTACCATGAACGTACTAATGTCCTCTTAGGCGATGTTTCCTTTCAAATGTGTTCTTTCAATTTTTTTTTTTTTTTTGGCAACATATCTAACACAACATACGTTACGGTAAAATATCTCCGATTAAATTATAGTAATTGAACCTTTTACCACTAAAATGAAATCAATATAATTGCCAAGCTGTATAATTGGTATGTGAAGAGATAACAGTACATTCCTAGCAAAGATAATATCCAGTTACATTTAAAATAATAGTGCTGTATCTAAGATCGATTCCTATTAAGCGTAGTGCCATGCCTACATTTGGATGAGTAGGCATCAACCATCAGATTCCCATACGAAAGTGACAGTAATCAGTTGTAACATCGCGGGAGACAAGCGTTATTCTGTGATAGTACGTCCACAGTAAATTATCAAGTGCATTATCTTACTGACACTGAGAGACCGTTTCTAATGCCCAGGTAGCTAACGAGTTAAAACAAACTTTATATATACATACATACATATATATATATATATGTGTGTGTGTGTGTGTGTGTGTTTGTGTGTGTGTGTGTGTGTGTGTGTGTATGTAAATATATATTTGTATGTATCAAAGTGGATTATCTTCTGATCATGTCAATTATGAACCGATGAAGGAATCACCATTTCCACAGAATTTGAAATATGGTGCATTGATTTCTTTGTATAAAAGAAAATGTGACACATCCAACAGTGTTAACTTGCGTCGTACTTTGTTACTTGTGCTTGCTAATAAACTTTCGTCAGATATTTAGTGAATCGGCTGCATATATATATAGGATCTATTATTATCCCAGAGTCGCAATGCAGGTTAAGCTCTGGCAGAGGCTCCATACATGATTTTGGGCTGAAGACATTTGGAAGTGAAGTACATAGAATAGCATGTTTTCACCCGAACTAGCGAAATGAGGTGCAGAAAGACACTACGAAAGACCTTGGAAAAATGGGTTCCCACTTAATCATGATGATTTGTTTGTACAACTGCACATAAGTATGAAGGCTTATTTCAACTGAGATAGACCTCTGACGCCACCGAGCTTGGCATTAAATAGAAGGATACACCAGTGACAAAATTATATTCTATAACAATTTGCAGTAATGTGTGTTCATGCAATACCCGTGGAAGAAACTTTGTCGAAATCCAACGGATTGACTATAATATTTTTTACATGGTAGACTTACCCTCCCGCCTTGCTTAACAACACCTTTTGGAGGCTGATTCCCCCGAGTTGCGTCTTCTTTCATTGTTCACAATCATTTAGGTCAAGGTCACGTTAGGACAGAGTCACTCTTTTATTTCCATCTTTCTCGGAGAAACTCTTTAGTTAAGCCATAAAAAAAGTTGACAAATCCAAGTTTTTTTGTTGCTTATATATAAAAAACAAACAATCAAGACAATTTATCATGATTATTAGACATTAATATAATGGTATCATTGATAATATCCGGTGTCAAGCAAATTAGAAATCTATTTATTGATCTATCATGAAAGAAACTGAAAACGCCTAATTATCATTGCTGTTCTCTTGTGAAAGTTGTGGTATCCATTAATGCATATAAAAGCCTATAACATACTATTCACCTCTCTGTCGTAATAGCAAAATACTGGACAGTCTCTTAAAAGCAAAATATAGCAATTTTGAAAAGACCACAAAAAAATAAAAAGAAACACAAACCAAAAATTTATTTTAAGATGCACGTTTTAGTACGACTATAATGATTTAAAATCACCTAATTAAAATTGGAGGTTCTTAAGCTAGTATTTCCACGAAATCATTTAATGATGCTTTTAACGAAATTTTCTTTGAAATTCTCTCATGAAAGCCCGCTTTTTGTCCCTCTACAATAATTTTGATAAACATTAGTTAGATTGATTTGACAGTCTTACAATATTTAAGTGGTAAATTGTGCTTTTCGTATGTTTTGAACAATTTCATCATCGAAGGAATAAATATAAATAGAAGTAAAAAAATAAATTATAAATAACGGACGGAAGGGTAAGGAATAGTAAAAGCGACCAACAATGTAGATACAACAACAAACTATCGTAGTTATCAGAAAGCTGATTTAACAACCACTGAAGTTCTTCACCGATGAATACACACACTTACATAGGGAGCCAGAGGAGCATGTGCAAGCATATGTTCATTTATTCAGACAAATATATGTGCGTGAATGTGTACGTATTTATGAAGAAATGTATATGCACCACTATACACGCGCGTGCACATACATACATATATACATACATACATCAATATATATATATATATATATATATATACTAATGCATTATGTGTGTGTGTGTAGACACAACACATATGATGCATGAATACAAAGTCATATACATATGTATGGATGGGAACAATAGCCAAAAGCAGTGATAGCTGAAAGCAAATCTCTTTCAATCAGATGAATAGACAGCAGTTATTGAATTGAGACCATTAGCTATTCTTTACGATAATATTATGACGTTAAAACAACCGATTTTTTGACATTCGGATTGAATATTAATTCGCGTTTATAATATTTTTGAGAATCTGTCAATAAGAAAATCACCAAATGATTAGTCATGCCTCGTTCTTGAAATAATTCTGACTGTATTATCGTCTGTCAGTAATTGCAACGCTATTCTTGCGACACGAAACAACGAAAATATTATGCAAGTGGACAAAATAGCATAAGATTAAACAAAGTACATAAATACATACATACATATATACTTGCATATATATATATATACATATATATGCACACATATACACACATGCATAAATATGTATGTATATCTATCTATCTATCTATCTATCTATCTATCTATCTATCTATCTATCTATCTATCT
>NC_068986.1:24086682-24088453 GCF_001194135.2 Octopus bimaculoides | reverse complement strand
TCTTCTTTTTCTTCTTCAACGAAATATTATCATTATTATTATTATTATTATTATTATTATTATTATTATTATTATTATTATTATTGTTGTTGTTGTTGTTGTTGTTGTTTTTGTTGTTGTTGTCATTATTATCATTATTATTATTGTTGTTGTGGTTGTTGTTGCTGTTATTATTATTAGTATTGTTATTATTGTCATTTTTATTATAGTTATTATTATTATTATAATTATTATCATTTTCATTGTTATTATTATTGTTATAATTATCATCATTATCATTATTGTTGTTGTTGTTGTTATTATTATTATTATTATTATTATTATAATTATTATCATTATTATGGAGCCGATGATGACTTTGCTTTCATCCCTACGGCGTCGATGAAATACGTATAGGATGAAAACTGGCTAGAACACGTATGTGTAAATAGTGTATACACACACACATAGGCACACACATGCACACACATACACGCATACACACACATATACACACACAGACATTTATTTGAATATGTTTGTCTGTGTGTACACTAGCATTTACAAGACACCTCTTAGTGTACTCTGAGATGACTCTGCCCACCAGAAAGAAAGAGCGTGCGTACGAAACGAAATCGCATATATAAGCGACAGGTGCAGTGACGCATCTGACGAAGTAAGTCGACCGTGGTCTATCCACTATGCTTCGCCAAACGACCGCAAAGCCCATAATCCCAAGTCTGAAGTGTGCTTCCTAAAACTACCCTCCTTGAACGAGAGAACCATTACCTCAATCCAACATGCTATCCACTAGAAAGGACTTAATATACAGATAGTGTACGCTGGTGCATACCTGAAGAAATGCCAGTTTAGAAATGGTATGACCAACATTATCATGCGGTGCACTTTTCTAATTGCTACATTGACATTCTTAAAATTTACGCGTTGGCCTACATGACAGATGAAGTAGTCTGCAGGAAAGGAATACCTAAGTATAGAAAAATATAAATCGTATAAAGTGCAGCATCGAATGCGTAGCCAAACCACGACAGAGTTACACAACCAATTCAGCTGGAAGATGTGTGGGAGTTATGTAGAAGTGCGAACACCAACCCTGTCTGATTGCAGAGAGTGAGCAATATGAAATTCCTTCACATGGAATATGGCATTCAACAGAGATAAGAAGTTGCAAAAAGCTCGCCCGGATAGAGAAGAAAGAATGGAGCATTATTGATACAGCAGCAACTGTAGATCAAAAAATGGAGAAGACAGATAATGAGAAAGCCGAAAGGCGTGGAGAGCTGACCTTTGGATCAGAGTGCATTCATTGAGCCTTAAGAGTGAGTGTGACACTCAAAGTAATTGGAACCAACTGAAAAACCATGAGAACCGAGAATCAGAACTTGGAACAACCTGACTTCATTAAATATACACAGATGAGAGTCATAACTGGAACAGCATATGTGCTGATGGAGAGGTTTCGTCTCTAAGCAACGGAGAAAATAGCTGAGTCATGATGACATGGATAACCAAGAGTATCAAAACTAAAAAAGTACAAATATCAAAAAAAAAAAAAAATGGGGAGCATGGATAATATATGCAAAATATATTTAGTATTCGTACATGTGAGATGAGTTTTATCTTGTATATGAAACAGCATTTCAAAGATATAATTAATGAATATTTGACGATAATTGGTCTTCTCATATTCGTATGATTATTGTAAGACACATTATTCATACCATCCTATATGATTAGTCTCATTCTTGATTCCAGATTCATTGCTAACGAT
>NC_068986.1:24085797-24086512 GCF_001194135.2 Octopus bimaculoides | reverse complement strand
ATATATATATATATACACATTTGGTGTCCTAAAGAAAGTAATGTCGTAGTAGTGAGGGTATACTTTGTCCAGAAGAATATATTTCAGAAAATAGACTGTAATAAAATACACATTGTTAAAAATTAGGTTTAAATGTGAAATCTTTTTATGATCAAAGACACACAGGTACACACACGAGATCAGACACAAACAACCACACAAACACGCACACACACACACACATATTGTGGGAATTGTGTTTAGTGGGAAATGTGTATGTGGAAGGGTGTGAGCATGCGTCATTGCACTGTGGCCAGGATACAGCAGCGATGTCATTATACTTATTTGACAAGGACCCAGAAATGACTTATATATAATGGAACATTGATTATGTATATCAGAAAAAAAAAAATATATAAGTCGAAAACATTTGTTGGTCTTTCACGGTTTTAAAATTATTTATATAATATGTTATGTATTATATTCAGAGTATTTCATGTAATATTGTAATATAATTAAATTATTGGATTGGCAATAGAATATCTCTATATTTAATTTATCGTTATTATTAAATTATACCAATATTTATATGGTATCCAACAGAAGTATCAGTGAATTGGATGTTTAACACGCTCCTTTGAAAGATTTCTTTTCCTCAGCTTGATGCTTTACATATATATATATATATATATATATATATATATGTGTGTGTGTGTATACATGTGTGTGTGTGTGT
>NC_068986.1:24073256-24085326 GCF_001194135.2 Octopus bimaculoides | reverse complement strand
ATATATATATATATATAGCAGGTACCTCCTTGGTACCTGCTAAAACATGGAAGATTCTGATCGAATTTTCCATGTGTTAACATGTACCTCCTTGCGACAATATAAACTTGGCCTGACGAGTCACCTGCGATATACACCTCACTTGGATACGTACCACTTTCGAGGTTCCACTCGCTATTCCTTATCTACTCCTTTTCTTAACTCCTGCATTCGAATTCGCATACCCGGGAAACCTAATCGCCTACCGTTAGATATAAAAAGAACTTCTCTCAGTTTATCGTATTTTGATACGAAAGAATCCACAACTTTCCGTCTCAATAAACCACTCTTTTCCCTGATATTTGTCTTTTATATTTACTACAGTTTACTTGATTTCTTGAAGCTAACTTTCTTCCTACACGTCGATCCTTGGATCTTATATATATACTTGACAGGCTTCTTTCATTTTTCGTCTACCAAATTCACTTATAATAATTTGTTCGGACGAGGCTATAGTACAAGACACTTGCTCAAAATGCCACACAGTGAGATTGAAGTCGAAATCATGTGTTCGGGAAGCAAACTTCATACCACACAGCTACGCCTGCGCCTCTTCACATAGTCACACCTGCGCCTCTTCTCATAACCACGCCTATCCTCATAACTAGGACTTCCACACCGTTTCTTTTTACACATTAACTCGCAGCTTATCCGCTGATCTCAGGGCTCTTGTACAAATGACGTGCCCAAGTTAACGCGGAGTACGACTGTACCCGAAACCATTTCGCTACGATGCAATCTTGTATTCTAGCGTCATGTGCATAGTTTAATAAGGATATATTATATTCTTGAAAGAAGATAACTTCGTAAAGCAATATATTAGATGAATCATCATATTTGTGGATTTACTAGTGAATAAAGAGATAAAAATTTAAAGAACATAAGTTGAATCTCATGTTATGATGTAGGCAATAAGCCAAAAAAAAAAGAGAAAAAAGAAAAGAAAATGAAACATCTCAAACCAATATACGAGCTAGGGATAAAATGAAATCAGCTTCAAAATCAGTAAAAACGTAGTTCAATAACTAAAGCCGGTAAATATACAAAGTAAGCAAAAGTATCTATTTGCTATCACAGAATTCTGATTTGTTCGAGTCTCATCGTAAATCACTATATTTACTTTCGTTCATCTCCCAAACTAATACCATTTGTGACGATCGATTGTATTTTCGTATATTTACTTTAAAAACGTACATGCTTGTAAAAACAACTATCATGTATAACCACATACATGTGTATATGAATGTATATTGAAATCTTGTAGTAAAATAATAGTGTACCACTCTTACAATATCTGAATCATTCGAAAAAAGTGAAAAGGCTAGATTTGACTTTTTATGGTAGAACGCAGCTGTATTAGTAACGATGTTTACTGGACCATTTGTTCGAAAAATCAAGTCATACAGTTTAAACTAGAATTTTTCAGTGATCAATAAAACCAAACTGCTAAAATCAATATTTATCACAAGATTCATAAAATAGTCGGTTTAAAATCAATCCTTATTTTGAATAGTTCAATTGAAAAGCCAAGTTCATTTACAGATAGTTTCTAACAATGACGAATACGTTATTGAAAATAGCAAGATATGATTTTAAAGAATAGCTTGTTTTTGACATAGTGACCGATGATAACCACAGACATTGCCCTTTGCCATCTGCAATGTTTTGTAACGAAAAGTATCTGAATACGGTCGTTCCACTTGCTAGAGAGAGCAGCCAAAGTGACCTAAAATTACATACTTCTCTTATTAAACTATGCCATTCAGGACTGATTTAGAAGTAAAATCAAAGATGGGATGCGTCCATACGTCGGCACAACCAGGGCGGCCCGACACAAAGAAACATACAAGCACATATAAGGTGATACTAATATCGTTAAAAGCATATGAGGCAATATAACTTTAGGAATGAGTGGAGAATTTCATGAATATGGCTTGCTTAAAAAAAATGTAAAACAGCAACCAACTTCAGTTCCTTGTGTGCACTGTTATAATACTATTATATTGCACGAGTTTTGATTTGAAATGAGCCAATGGAATATGATTCAGAAAAAGAGCCTTCAGCACAATTGTAAAACACAGCAGCAGTAAAGAAACGATGAAAAATGTGGAAAATACGTATTATTTCTGATGAGTCTATGTTTTCCTCGCGATTCCTATATTCTTAGAAGCCTTATGTATATTGTATATACTCAATTAGTGCTTATTTTACCGATAGCCGAAAAAATGAAAAGCAAAGTCGATCTCGGTGTCATTTGAACTCAGAACGTAAAGACAGACGAAATGCCGATAAGCATTCTGCCCGGCGTGCTGACAATTCTATCAGCTCACCGCTATAGAAAATTTAAAACATTACGACTAAAATATTATTTTTACTGAATATTTGTCTGTGCAGCAGCTTGACAAGTATCTTCTATTGTAGGGCTGTTCAGATTAACGCAAAGTGTGTGTATTCGGTAGACTCGTGGTATATATACATACAGATATGTGTGAATGTGTATATGTCTGCATGATTGTTTATTTGAGTCTGTGTTTGTTGCACCCACAATTTGACAATAGGTTGTCGGTGTGTTTACGTCATTGTAACATATCGGTGCAAAAAAAAAAAGAACTCGACAAAAGAGACCCATGAAATATGTACAGACATCTAAGAAAGTAGTGAGGTTGAATTGTTAAACTAAAATATTCAAACCGATCCAATGAGTGAAGCAAGTAAAATCTAAGAGTCACTAAGTACTTCGGTTAATTACTACAATTTGTGTTTTCGGTAAAAGATGTTTTCACAGAAAATTTGAAAGAATATTGGTTTCGAATTTGGTGCACAAGGCCAGCGATTTCGCAGAAATGGATAAGTCTATTACGTCGACAGCTGTACACAGTTTGGTACTTTTTTACTGACAGCCGGAAAGTAAAGTCGATCTCGGCGGCAATTGAACTCAAAACGTAAACACGGACGAAACAATTAACGAATTAACAACTTTGACAACAATGCAAACAACAATTCAAATCAATAACAATGGGAACAATTCGATAAATACTTCAACACAAACTCACCCAATAACTTCACAGAGACGGGATACCACTAAGCATTTTTCCCGGCGTGCTAAAATTTCTACCAGCTCGCCGCCATAGGAAATTTGAAATATTAGGACTAAAATATTGTTTTTCATTATATATTTGTCTGTTACTTTTTTTTTTATTAAGATCAACTTGATCAATGATATGAATTGCTAGGATGTAAATATCCCCGGTGAATCAACAAAGTGCATATTATCGGCATATTTCCTCCTAATTTGGAACAAAAATTTAAGGAATTTATCTCCGCATGCACACACACACACACACACACACACACACACACACACACACACAAATAAGTTTGTCCGTATGTATGTCTTGTTATACTAGCGTATTTCAACTTCTAGACAATCTTTTGCCCCAATCTATATGAAATTTTTCATTGGCGCACATATACAATACAAAGATCACAGACTAGGCGACTTTATCTGATATATGCTACAGTGTCAAGCAACACCTGGTAGTGCTACGAGAGAGAGAGAGAGAGAGAGAGAGAGAGAGAGGGAGAGAGAGAGAGAGAGAGAAACAGAGAGTGTGTGTGTTTGTGTGTTGTGTGATTGTAGATATATATACAAACGCATCCATAATTCTGTGCGTGTCTTAGTCCAAATATATATAATATATATAAAATACGAAGGAAATAAGTATAGATGCTATTTGGAAATAAATAGTGTTAAGTGGATAAATATATTGGTAGACATGTAGATATAGATTGTAATGAAACAGTTTCTTTGTAACTTAAACGAGTCGATAAATCGTTATATACTTTTACATGAGTATATCTCTGCAACTATATAACTTTTCCTTTCATGTATTCTTAGGAAATTGTTTATTATAAGTTAGTATTTTATTAACATTTTTCTCGGTCTTAAAAATCTGTATAGGCTTAATTTATTACTGGTACATTTTATTATAGAACCTCAGTAAATTGAATACTGATATGAAATGGTGTGTAAAAAGGCTGCAATGCCATTCATGCTATATGGTATATGGCGCTCTTACTTTTGCTGTTGTTGATGAACGCCAGATCTGCCCGTTCAATTAAAAGCGTTAGAGTTATGGTCACGTTACCTTTTTCTGCTGCATTTGCTATGCCATCTAAGAGAACATTATCCAATAAATTCTCCATGTTTTACGATTTCAGAGCGCTGATTCAAGGCAGATTTAACACTTATTACATATGTTTAGAGAGAAATTGAAGCAAACGTAAAAAGAGTTGTTCTAGCCTAATTATGGGATGCTGATTTCAAATACAAAACCAGTTTTCACTCATCACCTCTACTTTTTTGTGATATACATTATTATGATTTTGCGACAATCCACGTAACCATATATATGATCAATGTTTATTTTGTCTTTCAGTTTTTTGTGATACATATGAAATATGTCTCTAAAAGGGCTTCAGGCACGTCAAAACATCGAGGATGCATCAACGAGGCAAATTTGTTCTTCTCCGTGTGGTGTGGATTTCACGAAAGTTGCACAGTGCCGAACAATTTCTTCCCTCCTGAGAACTGCTTACTTTCGTTATTTTGATTGTAAAATTGGAGATCAGGACAAATCCTGGGCACCACAGATCTGTTGAAAACCCTGCTACAATGGATAAACAGCATGGTTTAACGGCAAGAAAGCAGCCTTCAATTTTGCTGTCCTGATGGTCTGGAGTGAGCCACGAAGCCATGCAGATGATTGTTATTTTTGTCTAACAAATATATCAGATTTCATTGCTTCATCTAGAAAAAAGGTTCAATATCCAAACCTTCCCTCAGCTTTGAGACCTGTTCCTCACACAGATGATCTCCCCGTTCCTACACCCCCATCAAATAAGGATGAAGAAATGCTTTCAGAGGAAGATTCTGCCAAGTCGATCTCTTCTGAAGGCAATGTCTCTGTTTATTCAAGAGCAAGTGGCAATGAGCCCCACTGGATCATGCAAGAAAACCTGAACAACCTTGCCCGTGATTTGTATCTATCTAAGAAGCCGTCAGAGCTCCTGGCATCCCGGCTTAAGCAGAGGAACCTGGTCAAAGCAGATGTAAGGATCACCAGTTTCAGTACAACGAACCTGGATTTTGCTTATCCTTCGACATGTAAACAGTTTGTGCTACTGCACAAATGTCAATGGCTTGTTCACCTTTTTTGGTTTCCCACACACTTCCTCAGACTGGCATCTTTTCATAGACTCTTGCAAGCGAATTCTGAAGGCTGTGCTCCAGCACAAAGGAAATGAATACCCCAGCATTCTCGGCCTAGTCAGTACATCTGAAAGATTCATCTAACAATATGGAGCTCATTTTGGAAACCGTCAAGTCCAACCAATGCCAGTGGAGTCTATGCGGGTATCTGAAGGTCATTGGGTTCCTTATGGGTATGCAAGCGGGCTTTCCAAAGTACTGTTACTTTCTGTGTCTCTGGAACAGTAGGACTCAGTCCAAGTACTACAAACAGATGGACTGGGGATCTAACAGCACTTTCGTGCCTGGTGAACACAGTGTTCAAGAAAATCTTCTGGTTGACACGAACAAAGTTTTCTTCCTCCTCTTCATATCAAGCTTGATTTAATGAAGAATTTCGTGAAGACGATGGACAAAATTGGCGCTGATTTCCAACACTTCTACTCTCTTTTCCCTGCTCTGAGTTCTGCTAATTACAAGGAAGGCATCTTCGTCGGACCTCAGATCCTAGAAGTGTTGATGGATAAAGACACTGAGAAGCTTCTTACCATAAAGGAACTGAGAGCATGAGAAACATTTAAGTCAGTCTGCCATGGCTTCCTTGGTAAGACACGGGTACTAGATTACCAAGAGTGTATCAAGAGGTAGTTCCTGTTTTATGAGGATATGGGATGCCGAATGTCACTCAAAATTCACTTTCTTTACTCCCATCCCAATTTCTTCCCTCCGAAGCTCGGAGCAGTGAGTGATGATCATGGAGAAAGGTTCCACCAAGATATTACTAAGATGAAAATTAACTACCAAGGCACGTGGAGCCCCAGTATAATGAGGACTTTTGCTGGATGTTTCTGCGTGATATTCAGGAGGCAACGTACACAAGATCGACCAAAAAACTCACTTTGATTTGTGTGTATTCTATTATCCAAGCAATTTAGTTCCATCAATGATCTGTGTGTATTTTGTTCTTTTTCTGTAATATGCCTTTGTATCAGATGAAATAAACACATTATATTTTGAATTTATATGCAGTTTAATTTAAATGGGATGTGTGAAAGCAAAAAGCTGGAGGTGATAGAGCGAAACTGTTCAGAAACTTCAATCCCCCGCATCAAAATTAGTAAAAAAAACACCTATTCACATCCTTGCCTTAGAGCAAAAAAAAAAAAAAAAATTTGTAAACCAGTGTTATTAGTCACATTGAGGTTCTCCATAATATCTTGAGTATAACATATTGCAGTTCATATATGTGAAGTTCATTATCGAATCTAATCATGAGGTAGAAGCGAAATAGCATGCTAGAAGGTATGGTTTCAAACAGCGGATGCAAAATAAAGGGTGTCAGTTTGATATCAATTCCGTTTTCACTCTTTCAGATTGAAATTTTCGTCAATAATGTATTTGGCTTCTCTGCTCAACTTGAGCATTTCCGATTCTCAGACTGACATGTCACCAATCTCGGAAATTATAATATATTTCAAAATTTCTGGTGCAATCATATCGAAACACTTGATAATCGGTGTCTATTTCTATCTTATATACATTCCTTTCTTTCTCGAGGATTAAGTATAAAAGCGCATAAAATACAATCCAGCTATTCGTCTTAATGTAATACTGTTTCTGTGTATGCGAATTTAGACGTGTGTTTACGTTGATATGTCTATATGTGAACACAGGCACGGCCGAGTGTTTGCAGATACTTTCGTTCTCATGATGCATCCTTTCACACTCCTGTATGTTATTTCGAATATCTTTAGAGTAACATCTGGCTGACGTATCTCTTGTGAGAGATATTGGAAGCAAACAAGATGGACTGCCTATTTTGTTATGCATTACAACGTGCCAATTGCGCTTGAGAATTACGTTTACAACGCAAGTGATGATGGAGGAACGAACTAATTACATTATAATACAATAAATATGTCATTTAGTTGGTCAAAAAATAATATTTATCGCCGAAATCGTAAGATCTATTTAGATAAAAATATTTACATACTGACCTCATCCCTTGATCTTATTCAGCTATTTACCATGTTGTCTCCACAACTCATTACTAACTTTCCTCTGAACCATTTTCGAACTAATTAATTTTTGCTTGGTCATCACTTTCTTTTCTCTTCACGTATTTTCGAGTTTACTTGTTCAAACAAGCCCTACGAATACTTTTAAAAAAATTTATCTTATAATTTCTTGATTTTTTTTTTTTGTTTACATATTGTCATGAAAGTGGATGACGTAAATTACTGATGCCGTAGATGAGAGTCTTTGAGGCTAGTACATTAGTTAGCAACATCAGCCAAATCTTCCCCACACAAATGATAATGTAAAAACATGAAAACGTAATGTCTACGAAGCTTTTATTAATTGATGTACTCGAGCAGATGCGACATTGGAGACAATGAAAACCGGGGTTCAAGAAAATTAGTGAATAAACCAGAGAGAGGTTCACTCTATAGCTACGTTACATGCACTGATTCACAGCCAAATGTCTAACTTATCACAGTGCCTCGCCTTAAAAATGTAAGGATATATTGAATATTGTAGTTCTATATATGTTATCTGAAAAAGAGATGAGACGGTGAAAGCTGAAATTCTTTTGATTATGATGCACTTGAATGTGGACTAATCGGCAACATGTGATAACTTGCCACAAAAATTAATGAATAAATATAACAGAAATGAAATCAGTCAAATGAAGTTCACTGGTTGGAGTAATTTATATTGAGAGGCAGGGCTTTTCATTGATAATATACAGATACATTTAACTTTGGAAGTGTAGATATCGTAAAGCATGTCATAAAAAATATGTGTATGTTGTGCTACGATTCCACCATCGAACCTAATATATCAAATCATAGTTATAAATGATCGCATATTCAGTAAATCTCTCATTATTCTGATTAGCAGACAACCAGTGTTGATATTCTGTCGTGTAACAGATCGTGTCGTTTCATTCTGTGCTTACGATGGAGAAATCAATGAAATTATATTCAGTGAAACAACTGTTTGCCATATTTGTTATTGTTCGGTACATATGTAATTTATTTTGCTTAGACGAAAGGACATATTAGGAACGTTTCACTGAATGTAATTCCCGATTAATGAAAATGTAAATCATTTAGTCACTAGTCACATATCTTGCTTCGACTTAATGCTGACGACATATTTTTATCCATATGTTTCAATGATAACTTATTCATATTTATAAAGATACAATCTGCATAATGACCGAAAGTCTAAAGTATAAGATACAATGATATAAAACAATGGAATAAAATATCAGGAAGGACGTTAAGGGGAAAAATAGCTGTGGTTCACTATTTTTTTAATCTCTCGGTCAGCACTGATTAAGCAAACCTAATATGATTAGATGCGTTCCAGTTATGGCCAACCCGTATTTTTGGGGGAATCTAGCACTCCATTACCCAATGCTTGCTACACCCTCCGAAGATTGCAGGACATAATAATGAGGCTGGTTCCTAGCAGATCGATTGCCATCATACAGATTCTCCCGTTTCAAAGAAAAAAATTAAATGCATATATTAACGTTTGAAAAATTAAAATAGAGTCATTTAAGTCATGCTAGTAATGTGTTTGATTTGCGTAATCCGACGGGAAACGCTCGGGGTTCTCTCCCCTTTGCTCACTTAGACAATATTCGCCCCTCATCTCTGGGTATAAATTCTATTACGGATATTCCTGCAAACATTAGAAATTGCCAAACCGATAATTTTATTGCCTAAATATGCGTTCATGGAACCTTTTATTTTTAACCTTTTACCATTACTCTAGTTACCCATGCGTGATATACAATTAGGGCTTACGAAATCAATAGGTTTTATTACTTTTGCATACTTTCTCAGGTTCACTACGCCTCTAAAGAGTTACGCCATATATTTCAAAGCTCGAAAATATTTCGTACTATGTTCGAAGCTTGCCGTCTCAAAACTTCAATTGCCACCAGCAATAAACTTCTACCCATATACCGCGGAGCGTGTTAATACGGCTAATGCAGTTAATGTTGCTTTCGATTATAATAAAGATGATGATGACGACAACGACTTCGACGAAGACTGTAACTGCAATGAGACACATGCAAACAGCCTGCACGACATAAGAGGAAACTATGCAACTGTATGACATAACTACAAATGTTTTCAGGAGCAGCCTCTTCAATTGTAATTCTTGCTTCAAGAAATATTTAACATTGTAATTCTGTCATTTAAGCCAACTGCTTCCTTAGTTCTTAAACAGATTCAAGTCTCTACTGTGCTTCCAAACTTCAACACACACGAAGCAATTTTGTCTTCCCTTTCTCTCAAAAACGTTTGCTAACTTACATTAAGACGTAATCTAAAAGAGCTTAAACTTAAAACATTTGTCGATAAACAATTGGGTTGTATTGAACTATAGTTTTTGAAAGAGTCTCTAGAGATTGTTGTGCTACTATTCTTTAAAATATCCTGTACGGAAATAACGGCCACATATCTGACAAAATTCTTAACTACTAACAATGAACTAAAATCATTTTATTTCCTATGGAGGCGATCCAGAAATGTCGCTGTACATACATGTCAGAAGTTTTAAGTAGACTCATAATGGAAAACTCGTAATATTTATATAAATATAACACTAGAAGAGAGCCGTGTTTGCAATGAATATCTATGGAAATTAAGTTGCTTCTCTGTCCAAAGTGTATGAGTGCATCTATGTGTGTGCATGTGGGCGTGCCCCACCTGACGAATAGAAGTAAAGAGTAATTTTAGTATAAACAAAATTTGTGTATATCTATCTATCTATTTCTCTTTTTCTCACTCTCTCTTTATATATATATATATATATATATATATATAGCCAGAGAAAGTGATAGATAGATTGATAGACACACACACACATATAAATACATACATACATGCATACATACATACATACATACATATACATACATACGTATATAATGTGTGTGTGTGTGTGTGTGTGTGTGTGTGTTTGTTTGTTTGACGCCCTATACTTTGTAAGAGTCCTCTTAATTAAATTATTGAATTTTACTTTTCATATAATGTATTTATTAATTTATTTGAAATTTTCAGTTATTCATAATTATACACACCAGTATTAAGGGAAATGACATTTTAAGCGTATTTAGTAAGTTGTTTGTGACTACCAGCTTAAAATAAGGCACGAAAATGTGACCTTTTAAATATTTAATATCAAAAATGTAATGTACTATGACAATCGCCGTCTCCCTCATTCACTCTCGCTTTATCTATCTATCTATCTATCTATCTATCTATCTATCTATCTATCTATCTATATATATATATATACACATATATTTTGGAAAACACTACAATCGCTGCAAAGTTAAAATATTCAATAAATGTGTTATGCAAATTATTTATGCTGCGCGTGCTTTAGCGAAATTATTAATATATTATATTTCTTTCAATTTCACACCTGTCAAACATGGCGAAGTTGAGTTTTACATTTGTATGTGTGTGTGTGTGTGTGTGTGTGTGTGTGTGTGTGTGTGTGAGAGAGAGAGAGAGAGAGGGAGAGAGAGAGCGAGAGAGAGAGAGAGAGAGAGAGAGTATTTGCGTTCTTGTACGCGTGTGTGTGTGTGTAGGGAATATATATTAAAAATATTATAAGTAATTCATATGGATGTTGTATCTCGCCGTTGTTATTAAAGATTCTTCAGGTTCCTTTCTTAGCCTTCTTTAGTATTTAGTTTGGAGCATTAACCTAAGATCTTTGAAGTGATACACGGTGTGTTGTTTTGTTGGCGCGTCTTATAGAGAATAATGCAAATAATCATGGGAATAATGTAATTGAAACGACTATCATACACCATTATAATTTGGCCGAGAGCAGTTATATTGTCGAAGACAAGGAATTAAATTCACCTTAAATTTATGTCTATGTCATGAAATATTAAACTATTCGGCGCACATCTATGACCTGAATAACGACACATTGTTGTTCTATAATTGTACCACAAAATGTTTGGCACTTTATAGAATAAAATAAAATTCAAAATGAATTTAACGCTTTGTGTGTTAAAAGATGCCCTGCCATGTTGTAGCACTTTCAATTTCTACACACAGCCTTACATGAATTATCTGCTAAAAAGGGAGAACACTGGCAATTCAAGTAACCTTGTTTTATCTTTAAGTTTAAATTATGTGTGTTGCATCTATGTTTCAATTTTGGAATTCGATTGTGCTACTGTAAGTTCTCAAGACGAATATTCAATCTTTGGAAAATCTTATACATGATTGCAAAGTTAATATGCCTTCAGTCCAAATATCCGCAAACAGATCCCCAGTGATATCATATGTCTTCTTTGTTTCAGTTTCATACAAATTTATAAATGTCGTTAAATATTTAATTGGAATTCGACTAAGATAATTTATTACTGCTGTAAATATTCTACAACCACAAGTAAACATATAAATGAGAAAATGCTTATTCATTAGTATAATAATAATAATAATAATGATTCTGTTATTGCATGGGGCTGAGACATGGCGAACAACAGTTAAGTCAAATAAGCAAATACAATCATTCATTAATAGATGCTTGCGTAGTATACTTAAAATTAGATGGCCCGAACACATAAGCAATATGGAGCTATGGCAAAGAACAAATCAAGTTTCGATTAGGGAGCAAATATTTAAGAAAAATTGGAAGTGGATTGGTAGCACAATTAGAAAAGACACACCAAATACAGCGAAAAGTGCTTTACAGTGGAATCCGGATGGATATAGAAAGAGGGGTAAG
>NC_068986.1:24068382-24072564 GCF_001194135.2 Octopus bimaculoides | reverse complement strand
GTATAATAAAAAAATATTCAGACAAATACATAACAAAAACACCAGGACTTACAAATATATATAACATACAGAAAATTGCACTACTGGGTACTGCACACATTCTACGCAAAACACTTTCAATACAGTAAACATAAGAGCACCACAGCAAACCACAGCACATACCCAAGGCGCACAGAGCTGCGCTCGGCAGTGAAGTGAAAGCACGTTATAAAAATAAAACTACTGAACAATAATAATAATAATGATAATAATAATAATAATAATAATAATAATAATAATAATAATAATAATAATAATAATAATAACAATAGTCAGTTCACTCACCTGTTATTGGATTGAACATTATATATCTGACTCTAAGTAATAATTACCGTCATCCTCTTTGTATATCATAATTACCCCCGCCCCACCGTATATTGTTCTTAGTTATACCGAAAACATAATGTGCCATAGAATCCTAGCGAATTAATCAACGTTAGCTTTAATGCTCATCTGTGTTAAAAATACACATTTATTCATGAATTCTGAAGAAATGTTTCAATCAATGTTTTCTAGCTTGTTTCATTTTCAAAAGGAATAATTTACGTGGTCTTTAAAGTCAAGTAATTCTTCAACATGCTACTCATTATATGCATGGAATATTTCGTGTATCATTTTACGAATGTTTCAACACATCAGTGATTAAATGAAAGATCCCAAATGTTGAATAGAAAACAATGCTTTAAGCATGTACAACATACTTTTTCCTTCTTGTTCTTACGCATACACTCATATGCAGACATGTCTATGTAGATATGTATAAGCATATGCACACGAACGCTCAAATACACACACGCAGACACGCATTACTATATATATATATATATATATATATATATATATGCATTTACATATATATACATATATATATATATACATAAAATATGTCTGTGTGTATATATATTATGAATATATATGTCTGTGTGTGTATGTGAATGTGAGTCTGTATGTCTATATACACTTGGATGATATGAATATATATACGTATGTATATACACGTCTATATACATATATATGTATACGTGTGTGCTCATGTTTCTGTGGGTGTGGTGGTAAGGTTGTGCCTGTGAATGTATGTTTCATGTTCATTTTTAGCTTTTCCGGAATCGTCCTAAGATGGGAACCGAGAAATCGGCTTAGACATTCATGAAATTTCTGTTTCAACAAAATTTATTCGACTTTTAGTATCGAGTGCTTTCTTTTACAACTTTGTGTTCGCACATAACCCTGTAGTTCTACGCGTGTATATATATAGTTGCGTCTGTTTGTAGAGCAGCGCGATCGTAATTTTATTAATTTTTTTTCTCATCTGGTTATATTTTCATATAAATCGGCATCATGTGAGAAAGCTATATTTCATTTACATAAACCTATCGCTTAAAATAAACGATAAAATAAGGTGGGAGGGCAGAATATTCATTTGAAGATAAAACAAGTGAATTCCACAAAGAATAGAATAGAAATATGGCTATTTCCTTCAGAATTTCTTTTTAAAGACAATCCATCAAAATATTGTAACTCGTACACCTCTTAGAAACACTCACACTAACGCCACCATGACATTTCCCCAAGCACATACCACACAAACGTATACACCCATTCATCTATAATATAATGCAATATTATATATGTGTCTATGCATACGTCTCTTTATGTATATATGTATGTTTATATTCATCTATCTATTTATCTCCTTCTCTCTCTCTCTCTCTCTCTCCCGCACACTTTATACATACATACATACATACATACATACATACATATATATTAATCTCTTTTCGAAACGAGGTTTCACTTTCTACTTCAGATGTATATTTATGTATCTCTGCAATACCTTAAATGTTCATAATAGAAATATAATACAAAAAGTTAGTTTTGCATCGCTTCTTTGCAAAGCAAGGTTTTGAATTTATCATTTTCATATTTTGCATCGCATCAGACTCTCTCCTTCAAAATTTGATACGAGGCAACATGCATTGAATACATAAATTTAATTAAAAGAAAAGAGACGAATACAATATGATTAAACTTATCTCAACGGAGAAAAAATACTTCGAAGCACCTACAATTTGTCATGCTATCGGGCAATGTATATGCAAAACAACCGCACTAGCAACACTTGCCGCCCATACCACACACAGAGAAAATATATGTAAATATATGTGCTTGTATACCGGTATAGTCATGTATACGCCGATGTGAAATGCATTTTGAAGAAAGTTGCTGCCAATATTTGATGAGAAAAATAATAGTTTAGGTGTTCTATCTAAATTATTTATAAAGGGATGCGCAGAGGTATTATATTATATATTCTTAAATTGATTCCAAACGTAGCATGTTTCAAAGTAGAAGTATTCCCTGTATGTTAGTTTATACTTAATTCGTTTGAAATATTTTTCAAAATGATAGCTGCTGTCAAAAATGTTGAAACTAGACACACCCCAATGGAATTTATGTACATATGCTTATACATACATACATAATACATACATACATACATACATACATACATACATACATACATACATACATATGTGTGTGTGTGTTCGGTTTTTGTATTTGCTTTGTAAGATTGCTTATGTGAAATCGGGTGTTCAAACAAATTTTGTTGTGTCTTGGGAGAGTCATTGTATCAATGATAATAACACAGTCACAGGCTCAACTCCATACACTTCATTATTGTAAATCAATTAGTTAAATATCTAATCAACTAACTAACTGATCGTTTGGTTAATGAGCTGGTTATACAAACAATTCCCATACAAAACCATAGACATGAACATGCACACACACACGCGCACAGGCACAGATATACACGCTCACACACATACACGCACATAGAGTACCACAAAAACAGAACCCCGCCCCATATTATGGTAGTTTTGACTTGAAGAGTCCCTCCTAGCGTGAGGCGTTTATGTATAGTAATGCGCTTAATATAAATAATATATATATAAATAAATAAAACTATTCATGCGTATGTATGTTGATATCACTAGTTAAAGCAAGTGGTTTTGCTCGAATACCTAAAATAAACACAATGGTAATGATGCCATGTATCTTGGATAAATGCCACCATAAAAATGCGAAAACTTTATAGACAACGTACAACACGTGTAACCTATCTTCTCTCTTCTGTAAAGACACCTCCTAATGCAAATTTCAGTTTCCTACAAAGAAGACTGCGTGCAACAACTTGACACGTAATTACATACATATACACACACAGATATACCCAGTCACACGTTTTAATACTTAAAACATATGGCATATAACTTGTCGATTATCGTCACTTTCGTTAAAGACTAATAAGAAACAGAGTACTAGTGCCCATAGATTTAGTAGAAATTTCCAGACATGAGTCTTCAGAAACTTGGTCTTTACGAGAGTAGATTATGGTTAAGATATAAGAATGCAATATATCTTTTGAAGCAGATAAAAAAAATGTGTATTACACGCATTTGTAAACATTTGTTTCCGTGATGAATTCAACTGCAACAGTGGTTTACTCTCACAAATCAGTCATTCACAACATTTTTGAAGACAAAAGTGTGAGCAGGATATTGTGTCCACGATTTTTAAATATATATATTTTATCGGCAGAGATAATCACAAACGTAGCCGATATTTATTTCATTCGTTCTGTATGGTTTCTGATCTAACAGACTTGTATAATCAAAAGCATTCCAGCCATCAAACCACATTATTTGGAAGCTTAAATCTTCGACGCCAACACTTCAGGATGTGTCCCTCATTTCTTCCTACGTTAGCGTATGATTCGTGGGAAATTAGTCTCCTAAATCTTACACATCGCAATAAATTTATATAAAAATGTTGTGAACATAGATATACATACATACATGCATACATACATAGATACATACATACATACATACATACATACATACATACATACATACATACATACATACATACATACATACATATATACATACACACACAGACTGGCAAACCGACAGACAGACAGATAAATAGATAGATAACTAGATAGATATACATATGCGGAATTTAATGTAATATCATGAAATCCAGTTTTCCACTTGCATGTATGTAAGTTCGTGTGTATGTATAGGTGTGAAAATGTATATATATGTATATATATATATATATATATATATATAT
>NC_068986.1:24066578-24068083 GCF_001194135.2 Octopus bimaculoides | reverse complement strand
ATATACAGCCCTTTCGTGACTCATGTATCTCTGCCGTTTGTTCTCAATCCCAAGGTGAGAAAGAAAATAGTTCTTATAAAGAATGTCTGATTAATGGATGAAAGATCAGTTAAAAATATGACTTTGATGGATCACCCGTTAAAATAGGTTTCTGACCTCCTCACTAGTTTCTTAGTTTATTTCTTCTGATTTCATTTTTGCGCAGATTGCATTGTCACAAAGTGTGAAATCTTTTTCGGTGTGCATTGCGGTAACACGTTGATGCTGTCTAGTGTCTGAATTATCTGCTTTAGATATTGCCCTGGAAAGAAGAAGTACTGAGGGCACGATGTAGATGTAATACTATCCGATCGATTTTTGCTGAATTTTTATTATAACGGCAGATTCATCTAATATAAAGGGTATTTCAAATACAGACGCCCATAGTTTGGAAATGATCGAGAACTAAAACATAAATGAAAAAGAAAGCTAGCTAATTACACCACGGAATGCAAGTTTTGTTTAGTTTGATCTAACATTTGATTTTGACTAAACATAAATGTTTGTTCAGAAAGAAAGTTGCACAAAAAATCAACAAACTTGAAATGATAGAGGACCACTGAAGGCAGTTTAGAAATCAGCATTCTAATGTTAGTCTAAATAAAGTGAAGCCTCGAACTCAATGGAAATTATCTTCAAAACTGTTCCCCAGAGTTATTAAGAGTAGGCTGGTGAATTTGCCTAATTTTCTGAGATCTGCTTGTATTTGAAAGAATGATATAGTTTGTATCTGCTTTCAGTTCAGCTGCGTTCAGATATATCAGTTTGCTTACGTAATTACGAGACGTTCATTTTAATGTTTAACCCTAGTCCTGAATGTAGTGGCACACACAAAATATATATACATACCTAACAAATACACACACACATATACATACACATAAACACACACATATATAGTATTTGTGAGTGAGTACATACGTGTGGTGTATGTCTAATTTCTTGTTTATATAATGTCAAATAATATGACGTTTTGTTACTGGAAACATATCAAGATAGTTCAGATAAATTTACTATCAAACTTCTGTTTATATATTTATATATATCAAAACAATTAGATTTATGTATTGAATGGCTCTCATCGCAAATATTGTGATGAAGGCTGATACACAGTACGAAAATAATAAACGCAAATCTGTGTTTGAATTAAAATTAATTCAAACTGTAGTGTTTGTATCATATTCGTATAATAAATATTTATCATACGAATATGGTATAAGCAAATATTTAATAAATTATAGGATATATCCGTAAATATTTCTCACCAAGGAAATTAAATTTTGCATAATAAAACAGACTTCTGGTTGAGATAGTGTCTTTCCCGATCCAATGGGCAAATAACTCATATGAGAGGTCATCTCTGTGAATGAGACAAATAAGAAAAGGGAGATATTGGCACGTAGGTATCAGTTTATTCAAAGATATTCAAATCAATATAATATGAAATTATATATATATATATATAT
>NC_068986.1:24063835-24065314 GCF_001194135.2 Octopus bimaculoides | reverse complement strand
TAGGAGTCGGAGCAGGAGGTGGGGGAGGGGAGAGATGGGTGGTAGGAGGGAGGGTGGGGGAGAGAGACAGGAGGAGGGGGTTAGATGAAGAGTGGAGGGGAGTTGAGCCCATGTGGCGCAAAGGAGCGAAGATAGAAGATTAACCCCTGTTCATATACATACAGGTACGAAAGACATACATATATGCAAATATAACACGTGAGATCAAAAGATTATTGCAGTAATTATGTTTAATGGAAAATAAATATTTACCTAAGTTTTGACGACATCTCCGAAATAGTCACAGCGCATTGTTCCCGGCATTCCTTCCACTTTTGGAATTTGGTGTGGAAGTCGTTTTCTTTAAGCGAGTCAAGGGCCTTTTGCGATTCCCTCTGGATTTCGACAACGGTGTCAAAACGGTGACCTTTGAATTGCAAGTCCGCAGGTTCTAAATCTGAAGGACCAGTCGGGTGCAGAAGCTATGCTGTGTTGTTTTTGGTGAGTTCATATTCGTCGTTAAGAATTCAATTCTTCGCATCCCAGAGATCCGGTCGTTTTCGCCGAATGTCCTCCCTCAAAACTTGAAAACGTAGTTGATTGTTCTCCAAGTTGATGAATTTTCTGCAAGCTGATGAATTCTCTCTACATTTTTGGGGATGACGGTCGTGGCTGGTTTTCCAGATCGCTCATCGCTATTCAGGGACGTCCTTCCGCTTTGCAAAGGCCCGTACCACTCACAGCATTGTGTACAACCCACTGTCTCGTCACCGTAAGCTTGCGGAAGGATGCTCAATATCTCTGTAGCAGACTTCTCAAGTTGAACGCAAAATTTCACCTTGCCTTTTCCCTCCAGCTTCCTGTGCATGACAAAAATCGCAGACTATAGTATACACGTGATGGCAAAGACACGAATTTCACCACTTACATACCACATCGTAATATTCCTAGGTAGGTATGTATATAGAAAGGTAGATTGTGAGGTAGATTGTAAGTTAGATAGATAGATAGATAGATAGATAGATAGATAGATAGATAGATAGATAGATAGACAGACAGACAGACAGACAGGCAGACAGAAAAACAGACAGACAGACAGATAGATAGATAGATAGATAGATAGATAGATAGACAGACACAAGACAGACAGACAGACAGACAGACAGATAGATAGATAGATAGATAGATAGATAGATAGATAGATAGATAGACAGGTTGTTAGATAAAGTCAAAGTGAGTTCTATATAAATCCATGTTTTTCACAATTAATTTGATTACAATGATCATGTAATTTCATACGATTTCAAATGCTTTTTATGAGCTCTTCTACTTCTTTACAATATATATTTTGAACTCTAGTATTTTTACCTGCATCTGTTAGTTCAGCCTCTGATCAGGATAGTAGCGTATTTTAGCATCTGTTGTAATATATTTCAATAACAAATGCACGTTCAGCCGCGACCAGTACTATAACACCTAGCTATATATATATATATATAT
>NC_068986.1:24059695-24062706 GCF_001194135.2 Octopus bimaculoides | reverse complement strand
TATATATATATATATATATATGTGTGTGTGTGTATGTATGTGTATTTTATCAATGTGTACAAATAACACGGAAAAAATAAATAAATAGTTACTAGGGTAGCAAAAATTCACATAGCTACCAAGGATGTAACCGCCTAATTATAAAGGTAGAAATTCCAGGGTTAAGTGAAATGTTTTTGTATAACGTAGATATATAAACAAACGCAAGTTAAACGCAAGTGTTATTCAAATCCTTATACTTCTGACATATATTTCGAATAAAACAGTGGTATTTTTCCAGTGGTTTACTTTTTTTAAATAAATTGAACCCAAGACTTATTCTTTCTAAGCCTAGTACTTATTACATCGTTCAATTTTTGCTGAACCGCTAAGTTACGGGAACGTAAAGACATGAATATTAGTTGTCAATCGATGGTGGCTGGAGAGACACAGAGAGACTCAAATAAATATATACATATACGTATGTTTCCGTCTACCAAATCCACACACAGGACATTGGTAGAAGACATTTGCCCAAAGTGCCATGTAGTGGGACTTAACCTGGGACCGTGTGGCTGGCAAGCAAACTTCTTACCACGCAGCAAAGCCTGCATCTATAAAATTTATTTTCCTACTGGAAATTAAGGCCAGTTGCACAAGCGAATATGCTATTATTTCTTGGTATTGACTTTGAGAAACTTCCTAAGCGTGATACATTCGTTCATGCTGAAAACGGCTTCGTGGGAGAAGAAATTACTAACCATCCATTTGAAACATTTTGGTACACGTTTCACTCTACACGGCGACTGATACGGCTTCATTGTGAATGGGGAATGGTTTGCCATTTTATATCCTATCGAGCTCATCTCACTTTTAAGTTTAGTATATGAGTGGACATACCGGGAATTTTACTCTTCTATTCGGAACTGCTTCGCCTCGACCGTCAAAATCTCAGTAAATTTATTCATCATTAAAATTATTGAGGACTTTTTCTATCTTGAAGTTGCTTCCTGCATTCTCGAGAATTGTTCGACTTGTTAACCTTCACTGCTTGGTTAAACTAACGCTAATTCCAGTGAATGTCCTTCTGAGAAAAAAGAACACACTTAACGCCACTCATAGATCGGGCACAGCAATATTTTCCATTTTAATGTCGGAAACATGTCACTCATTGATCGAAACTCAGCAAGCATTCGAATTATAAAAGATTGGGCTGGCAATCCGTAACATGTAAAGAGCGCTTGCAATGCAACCTCTAGTGTGAACTATATCACCGCAAAATCTATTTATGTTATACTCAGTTGTAAAATGTCACGAAAGTTTGAAATCACATTTTAAATGTATAAACAAAAATGGAAGACCTCTAACTTTTCATGATTAGTGTTATATAAAATGCAATCGTATACAAACCGATCAAAGTACTAACAGTTTTTACAATCCACCTCCAAATATAAACGAAATGAGCGGATTCCGAATGAATGGCACATGACTACAGAACCTAAGTTATAAATATACTTTCAATAGCACCAATATGTACGGTCATGCTAGATAATAAAGACAGAATTGTAGATTAATCAAATTATGTTTCATGGCAAGCACACACACACACACACACACGCACACACACAGATATATATATATATATATATATATATATATATATACATACATACATACATACAGATAGATAAATAGATTGATAGATATACACATACTTATACATATACACCTGCCATGACAACCTGGCGCGAAATTGAAGAAATATTAATATATTTATCAAATCAACGCAGCGTACATGACTTAAATATTTTACATAACACATTTATAAACTAGAAATGAAACAAAAACCACGTTTCGTATTTACACAATACATTGATGTAATGCTTTCCGAAATAGCAGATTGTAATTTTTCGTGTTTGAGTCATCATAACAAATTACACTTTAAACATGAATAAATATATTGCCATGGAAACATAAAAGTACGAAACACGAATTTGCACTTTTAATACGAAAAATAATAAAAGACTGGTATATACGAGAAATACTGAAAAGTTGTTAGCTTTCAGTTATAACGCGAAAGGCTTGGCTGGAAGCCCAGCTAACAGAATTCTTAGGGAAAATGATGAAGAGCTGTTACAATAAGTGTGTGAATCTGTAAGAGGAATATGTTGTATAAAATCATAATTAACTGAGCCGCCTGAAGTTTCTTTTACCTAAAGCCAAGAACTTTTCAGTACCTGCTACGATAATTAGAAATTAATAATTAATTTTGCAAAGACATGGTATCAAATGTGCTTGTTTACTTTCGTTCTATCTTTGTTTCGGGTTTTTATTTGTCAGCAGAATCGTTATCCTTACATTTACATTTCATTTCTTGATTCATGCAAATGCACTTGCGTGCGTGCACACACACGCACACATACACGCACGCGCACTTATATATGTGCGTGTGTGCTGTGTACATGTGTGCGTGCTTGTATGTATCTATGGATATCTATTTATCTATCTATATAATTAAGATTCAGTAGAATTAGGCATTTAATTTGATACACCAATTCAGTCTGATATCATCCACACAGCTCTATGTAAGATGAATAAAAAAACAGATAAGTAACAAGGATGTTAAGGTATTAGTGCATTACAGCCGTTTCAGGCGGCTCCACTTAATCGAACAATGCAAGCATTACATCAATTTCTAATACACCGCCTTTCTAGGATGCATAAGACCAAATAGGCTTTCAAAATACTGGATATTCCATTATAATTTTTTATCAAATTTTTCATCATAACAGGAGAATAAAAGAATTACATGGTAGTTGCTCTAATGGCAGCAGAATAAACTTAGGGAGAAAATACCCTAACTATAATTTTGAGTTGCATAAGAGAATAGCAATGAGGGGGGTGGCGAAATATGGTAATATAGCTACATTTATCTTTTTCCTTATCACAATTAAAAGATCTAACGCAGCTAGTATTCTACATCCACTTAGAATTAAAACGACTAGGAATTGGTAGTTCAGCTTTAGCTGCTG
>NC_068986.1:24056993-24059109 GCF_001194135.2 Octopus bimaculoides | reverse complement strand
ATATAACTGAATGAAGATGATAGTATTACAAGTTTTAAAGATTACGAATATTTCAATAGCTTGTGGAAGACTCGGAAATTGATACATTGGTATATACATCTAAATATGTGGAAATGCATACAGTAATTAATTAGTTAATTAGTTAATTATTCACCTAATCAATTATTGTATAGATTTACACGTTTATTTGTACAAGCCAATGAAAAAAGTTGATGAAATGCCTCCTCTAGTGAACGGAATGTAAGTTTTAATGAAGTTATGTAATATCGCTATGTTCACTTCTTCGTTCGTTTGATATTATACTCTGAGCGAATGATGAATATCATTCGGAATTGGTATTCACTTACATTTCCTTACTCCCTACAAATATACATACATACATGGTGGTTGTCTACTCCTTATGCAGAGCCTGATTGTCTCTTGTACTTGCACCTTAGATCCATCATGGCATCTGATGTGGCTTTTGAAACCAGACAATGTATTGAAAAGGTACTCACATAGATTGCGTATCTGATTTGGACCACAACGAGCTACAGTTAAGTTCTGATCTTTGGGATTTGAAAATGGCTTTAGAGGCCTCCGTTAGATTTGCAAATTTTTTGGTATACACAGCATTGTTAAGTGGGCATAGACATATAGGTAGTTGGTGTGGTTCGTTTTTCATGGGTCGGAAAATGAGATTTCAGCCCAGCAAAAGAAAGACGTGATCTGTTACAAACTGTGTACACCAAAAGCTCGCTGAGATTCAGCTTCACATTGATCGAAAAATACATACATAAATACATACATTTACACACACACATACATACATACATACATACATACATACATACATACATGCATATATGGACACTGCCATTCGAACAATAGGGCCACGCCATCTCATTTGGTTCCTCAAAAGCAAAGCTTTAATTGAAGTGATGCCTGCAAATGCAAGGGCATCTGTGTTTGGAGTAAAAGAACTCCATTTAATTTTTTAAATGCGATAATTGAACCAGTACATGTGTCATTAATATTGGTACAATGACTCACCCAAGATACAACAAAATTTGTTTCAACACACAAGTTCACATAAAGAATCTTGCAAACCAGATGTAAAAATACAAATGAAAATATTATTTTTATATATGGGAAGATATGATATATATTTGGGTCATGAACAAATGTTAAAAAATATTAAGTCAGTCATTTTAGAAAGTAGTTGCCGATCTTTGATATAAATATTTAAAGGTTATACAAAATGTTAGCAATTTTTAAATTGTGTTTTTACTTATTTGCTTTGTTTTAAATATATATCATTTTCACATTCAAATTACCGAAGTAGTAATGTTATGACTAAAGAGCTGTAAACTGAAACCGGAGCAAAGTCATACCGGCGCCAAGTAGCTATTGCTTGTTGTAAAGTTGTCTCTTAGACAAGGCTACATTGTTTTTATCATCTGCAACTGGGTGCAGGCATAGCTATGTGGTTTTAAAAGTTTACTGACCAATCACAAGATTCTTGTTTCAATCCTATTGCATGCCTCTAGGAAAGTGTCCCCTATCACTGCCTCAGGTTGAACATTATCTTAGTAAAATTTGATACAAAGAACCCTCTTGTGTGTGTGTTGACAGATAGGTGTATGTGTGTATATCTTCACCTCAATGTATCCAAACTCACATGAGAAAACTGCAAAATGTAATTTCTTGAGATTGTCTCTCATTGTCAGAAGTACAGTGATCAAATGATTGCTTCGTTGGAAACCCGTAATCAGTTATATTTTCGTTGACCGATTCTAATATGGAAACATTCATTAATGAAGTGAAGGTAAAAATGATGATTAGTTTCAGACAGATGGCAACATAACAATGGTTTCATTGACAGTTTATCTTTTATGTTTTACTTGTTTCAGTCATTTGACTGCGGCCATGCTGGAGCACAGCCTTTAGTCGAACAAATCGACCGCAGGACTTATTCTTTGTAGGCCTAGTACTTATTTTATCTTTATCTGTTGCCGGACCGCTACGTTACGGGGACGTAAACACACCAGCATCGATTGTCAAACGATGCTGGAGGGACAACTACAGACACACAAACATACACACACACACACACACACACACACACACACACACA
>NC_068986.1:24051258-24056974 GCF_001194135.2 Octopus bimaculoides | reverse complement strand
ATATATATATATATATATATATATATATATATACATATATACAACGGGCTTCTTTTAGTTTCCGTCTACCGAATCCACTCACAAGTCTTCGGTGGACCTGACGCTATAATAGAAGACACTTGCCCAAGGTGCTACGCAGTGGGACTGAACCCGGAACCATGTGGTTGGTAAGCAAGCTACTTACTACACAGCCACTCCTGCACCTATTTATATTTTCAATATAGTATTTCTAATTGTTCCAGACAAAGATATATCTCTAACACTATTTATAATTTATTCTACGAAGTACTTATTTTTCTTATTAAATTGAAAACGTTCTTCTGTTGGAATCGTAAAGTTACTACGTTGTTTTATGCAAGAGTTTCAAAAAATGTTAGTGTAAAATTGATGTAAGTGATATATTGTTAAAGTGTATCTATTACGCATGTTTTTTCTACAAACCCTGGCGAAATTTTACTGAAACTTTAATGGTTATTTTGCTAAACGAAAAAGATACATTGAGCTTACTCTTTAGAATTATAAAGACTGGTTATTTTGTGAACGATTTGTCTTGTTGGTTTTAGCTCTAAACTGTAGTACACTAACTTCAGATTCTTGTGAACATTTTGTTGGAATGTTTGACTAATCACTGTTTACTCTATCATGTTCTCAAATAATTTTTAGCAGAATAACTAATGAATTTAAAATGTAAATGAATGTCCTCATGCAATGGTTTCTAGTGATCTTCCTAACTTTCATATAATCTAAACAGCACTGCACAATTAATCTGTTGTCTACTATGTGATATTTTCAAGTAGTTTTCTTAGAAAGAAAACTAATTCTGACTTCTTCCATTATTCACATCTAATTCAATATAAATATCATATTCTGTAATAATATCCTGCATTATTAATAACCTGTTATAATAGTAAAATTCTATTCAAATATGTTTCATAATAAGTTTTAATTATTTCACAATAGACGTTCTTCATTTATAATCTCATTGCTTTTAGAAACATGTTGGCTTTTGTCATGGTATGCATATTAATATTAATATGAAAATACACACACACAGAAACACATACAAACACACACATAACAGTAATGAATTAATAATCTTTGTTATCATAACTTATGAGATGCTGATGGATGATAATTCTATTCATCATCTATTCCAAATAATTAGAATATTAACAATGGATAAATCATAATCCAGTTAAAATAAACTTCTTTTCACAATAGTTTAATTATAATGGTAATATTTCTTTGTATTACAGGCACACGCTCTGAGATGTGGGCGCAGAGGCCAGTCTATTTAATCGATCACAGAGCTTGATGGGTACTTATTTCATCGACCCAGAAAGGATTAAAGGCAAAGTCCACCTCGACGGAATTTGATCTCAGAACTTAGAGACTAACGAAATGCAGCTGAGCATCTTGTTAGCGCACTCGCTGCCTTAAAGAAATAATAATTCTTTCTTTATCAGCCACGAAAAAAACCTAATTCAATATAAAGAAAAAAAACGGTTTTTTCGTTTTACATGGAAAAGTGTAAAACAATAGAAAAACATTCTAACTAACAAAATTTCAAATAAAAGAAAACGACACTCAGGGGCAATCATCTTACGGGTGATCGTAGCCCTACTCAAATCGTAGCCCTTCACAAGTTGTCCTGCTTCCGTGAGATGTGCCTTCCTTTCGCTGAGAGAGCTCGAGAAATACTGCATTGCTTTCGCTGGTATTCCAGCAGACGACTGTCTGCATGTGATGTTTCCCCTAACAATAAATTTGTCATCTTCGTTAATCATGTTACCCTTGTGATTGATGTCGAAGCAGCTACTGAGGCGTAGGTTGTACTATAAGGTGTCACAGATAGATTATATTTCCGTTACAGCAGTGTATTCCAGCGGGTGTGTCATTTAACCTCTCTTCAGAGACCTAAACTTGGTTGGGATTCGGACTCTATTATATGTTATCTCATTTTATACTGACAGAGATCAACAGCAGATGCAACCGATTCTACTTTATGGACATAGGAAGGATCAATGGCTATGTTGACCACTGCGAAATTTCAACTCAGGACGTAATGAACCGAAACATATAATGGAAGACATTTTGTTCGTAGCTTTATATATGTGCGCATATATATAAGAGAGTATGTAAATGTGTTTGTGTGTGAGGGTATGTGTGTATCTGCATATATATGTACATACATGCTTGCTCATATAAGTGTGCATCTGTAAGCTAAAAGAAGATTTAGAATCGATGATGGAGGTATCATGTCTTAGACAAATGCTGGTATATCAAATACCATTAATCATAAATTCTTGATTTATTGAAATTATTTCCGCCTCTAGTTGAAGGGTCATAATTACCAAATGGCAATTAAGTCCAGCTTCATATGGGAAGAGGAGATAATCTTGAGAACCAAAGTTCTTTAAAGTTGATATGCCATTAATGGCAAAGAGAGGCCAATAGTCTGGAGATACGAGGACAATCGTGGATGTGTGTTACCGCCTCAGTAGGCAACATCAGCACGACAAGCCCTCGGGTTTATCACCGTACTCAAAGGACCCATGCAAAAAGAGTCGAACTCACTTAGAAACCACTGTGCATAATTTAAACAAACATCAACTGAGAAATAGTGTAAATAATTTATATGGTATAGAAAAATAAAGGCATATCAGATACGAAGCGGCGTAAATTCCTAAAGATGCGTTATAATCATCATATTGCATTGAAAACGAGCTTTATATAAGAAGCGGAGGATATCTCAAACATTCAAGAATTCTCCTAATTTGATATATTATGGAAGAGAACAGGCTTCATGCAACTTAAGCATAAATTATGTCTGAATGTAATGTGTGTGAATATGTGTGTCCATGTGAGTATACCTGTGAGTTTTTATACACACACACACACACACACACACACACACACACACACACACACACACATATATATATATATATATATATATATATATATATATATAGATGAGAAAAATGTATTCAAAAAGAACAATTCAAACTTTCTGGGTTATCCAAAAAGAGAGAGGAAATGATTTCTCATAAAGATTCATCATGTTCATAAAAAATTTCCAGAGTAAGTAATAAGAATATGAAAATAATATTTCAGCAGTTTCGTTATAAGTATAAACATATAACATAAACAAGTATTAAAAAAATGGATAAAAAATGTAGAATCAGAAATGAATTTATTACAAAACTGGATTCTATGCATACGTACGTTTGGAAAAACAATGCAAATGTGTTACAAAAAAATTTTAATAATTATAATATAATTATAATTTTAATAGTAATTATAATTGCGTTTCCACATATACACATATACATATATATCCATGTATGTAGTTGTGTTTTTGTGACTCTGTATCAGTGGCATCAAAGGAAGACCTATCATTAGAAGTCATGTTCTTGGTCAGTGAAATCGTCTAACCTTCTTTCTCTTATAAATAGTCATTTTGTGCCTAAATTTGAAACCATTGGCATTTTACTGGTGGTGGGTTAGTTCATAGGTCGACACCGTTCTTGGTGAGAGCCTGAGCATCGACGATAATCAGCTGCTCGCTTGCAGAGGCGTACCCTTTTGTCGTCAATGCCAGGAGACAGTCTGATACGACAACTCAAGCCTGTCAATGAAATAGGAGAAATATGATCACCATCTGTTGAAATATGAATGAATGTGACACTAATGGTCTAATTGAACGAGTCTGATCTGTGGATGCGCTTGTAGATTTAGGGAAGCGGATAGGGAGAGAGGGGCATCCTTGGTTATGACAGCGGTTATACGGACTTCCGCGAGCAAAGATTGAACGTATCCACGATTTTTCTTGTTTCATTTTTTTGTCTGTTTCTATATGCTACCTTTAGTAATTACACACCTGTGTAAAATCTCCCACATCATATTGTATTCTATCGTCCCATATCTTTCTTGATCTATTATTGAACCTTTAGGTTACTCTTTACTCTTTACTTGTTTCAGTCTTTTGACTGTGGCCATGCTGAAGCACCGCCTTTAGTCGAGCAAATCGACCCCAGGACTTATTCTTTGGAAGCCTAGTACTTATTCTATCGCCCTCTTTTGCCGAACCGCTAAGTTACGGGGACATAAACACACCAGCATCGGTTGTCAAGCGATGTTGGGGGACAAACACAGACACACAAACACATACACACATACACATATATATACATATATACGACGGGCTTCTTTCAGTTTCCGTCTACCAAATCCACTCACAAGGCTTTGGTCGGCCCGAGGCTATAGTAGAAGACACTTGCCCAAGGTGCCACGCAGTGGGACTGAACCCGGGACCATGTGGTTGGTAAGCAAGTTACTTACCACTATGGTAGCGAGCTGGCAAAATCGTAAACTGCAGCATTGCTTCCAGCTTTACCCACTGCGGTCAGGGGTCAACTTTGCTCTTCATCATTTCAGCATCCATTCGGTATCGATAATATAGGTAGCACTTGTGGTCTCGGATTGATGTAATCGACTTAACCTCGCCTAAAATTGCTGGCCTTGTGTCAAAATCTAAAACCATTTTTATGATTGCTAAATAAGTGAGCTGACAGAATCGTCAACGCACAGGGTAAAATGCTTAGCGGCATTTCTTCGGCCTTTACGTTCTTGGTTCAAATTCCACCGTGGTCGACTTTGGCTTTCAACCTCCCGAGGTCGAAAAAATAGGTACCAGTTCAGCACTGGGGTTAATGTAATAAACTGGGTTCCTCCCACAAAAGTTTAGGTAGAAATAATTATTATTGCTGATGTTGATGTTGCTGGTGGGAGTCATTTCGGTGGGAGCGGTGGTAGCAGGAATGATAAGCTTTATCACTGCGTACACGTAACGATTTCATAATGTATATTTTTTTGAAACTAAAATTCCAATTCGTAATATTCTATCTCTGAAGTAGGATCTTTAATATCGCCTACCACATTTATGGAAGGCATAATAAACTCTCCACTCAGAACTCACAACAAGTTTCAGTGCATCTAAACTCAAGATGTTTTGAATATATTCCATTTGATATTTGTGTTGTTATGCATAAAATCAATTTGAATACCAGCAGAGTTGTTCGTATGGAGAATTGAGTTCAAGTATTCATTATCGTTCTGACAAAGTTTAATAACAAGAATAATAGAAAATCGCTGACTTTTTCTCATGGGTTCATCACTCCAGAAAATTGCTTGCAAGGGATATTAAACCATTAATGATCCATCCAATTCCAGGATCCATCAAGCAGTGCACAGATTGATGAATTCACATAGCTAATACGCCAGCTGTTCCTCGCGGAAATCTTTCAATTATTGAATGAAACTAAATCGAGATAATTACTTACTTCTCATGTAGAAATAAGAGCGACAGTATCCAGAATATATTTACATGATTAATAATAAAACTTCCCAGTTTCTCAAGGCCTGAAACACATAATACACATAATTCAGATCATATATTCTAATAAACGGTAAGGTATGTTCCTCTGTTATTATCAAGTCGAAGATTATGATTATTATTATTATTATTATTATTATTATTATTATTATTATTATTATTATTATTATTATTATTATTATTATCATTATCATTATTATTATTACTATTATCATGGTTCAGTAGTTTTATTTTTATAATGTGCTTTCACTTCACTACCGAGCGCAGCTCTGTGTGCCTTGGGTATGTGCTGTGGTTTGCTGTGATGCTCTTATGGTA
>NC_068986.1:24047508-24050617 GCF_001194135.2 Octopus bimaculoides | reverse complement strand
TATGTTATATATATTTGTAAGTCCTGGTATTTTTGTTATGTATTTGTCTGAATATTTTTTTATTATACCTAAGGCACCTACTATGATAGGAATTGTTTCTGTTTTTAGATTCCACATTCGAGTTATCTCTATTTCCAGGTCTTTGTATTTTGAAAGTTTTTCCATTTCTTTTAGAGAAACGTTGTCATCTGCTGGTATTGATACATCAATTAGTATTATTATTATTATTATTATTATTATTATTATTATTATTATTATTATTATTATTATTATTATTATTATTATTATTATTTTCATATACACGCAGCAGATTAGACTGTTGGAAGAGAAAAGAATCCTAACATCGAGCTTCTACAAGTAGCCTTAGTTACCAACAACCCTCCTACTGGGTTACAGCGAGTAACCATAGATGCCAAGAACCCTCCTAAGTATCCTAGCTGTCCCTAATAACACTGTTTTCTGGAACCGCACTGAACTGGGTGTTATGCCTATTTCTTCTATCCATCTGTTTAGATCTTTAGGGATAGTTCTCAGTGCACCTACAACTATTGGGTTACATTCTCCTACATTACAATCGCTGGTACGGTAGTCGCCTTGAGGTGCCACATTTTTTCAATTTCTATTAGCAAGTCTTTATATTTACTGATCTTGTCAAATTTTTTCCGTGCTATATTATGATCACAGGGAATACTCATGTCAATTAATAAACACGTCTTCTTTGTCTGATCTTTTATAATAATATCCGGTTTATTAGCTTTTATAGCCTTTTCGGTATGTACGGGGAAGTCCCAGAGAATCGATACATTTTCTCCCTCAGTCACAGCTTCAGGATGGTGTTTATACCATTTGTCGGCGGTTTTGATTTTATAATGCTGACATATTGTTCAGTGTAAATATTATTATTATTATTATTATTAGGGTAATGAACTAGCAGAATTCTTAGCCGGACAAAAGTATTAGCAGCACTCTACTTTTCATTATTTCGGGTTTCATAAAATGAATACCAGTTGAATACAGGAGTCGATGTAATCGACTTACTCTTCCCCACCAAAGTGTTGACCTTCTTCCAAAATTTGAAACCATTATTAGTTTTGTTATTGTTGTTGTTGCTGAATATAATGATATTGTTACTGTTAGTGCTATTTGTCGAAGAAAAGTGATATTTGCCGAGCATATTCTCTCTGTCTTGTAACTGGAGATTCAGAGACGACAGTAAGTTATCTTAAATCGGTTTAGAGTTTGCAGACATTTCAATGAAATAACGTCAGGTATTCCCCTGGTGTGTAATATTTATATAGTCTCATGTCTATATTGTTCCGTATTTATATAGTTTCGATCTCATCTAAATTCAAAACTGCTTGTAATGGAACTTGTACACGAAAATTGTTAGAATATATTATGCAAATGGAGAACATTTTTCTTACTCAGTATGCGGGATACATATCCGTCAATCGAATTGTCCTTCTTCGATGAAACATCTGAAATCAATACGGAAATTTAGTCTAGATATTTCCTTAACATTCAGAGAAATGTCTTTACTACGTAACCTTGACAATGCATTTTTGCAGAATTATAACAATAACCTGACCGTTTGTTTATCTATCATTCTTAGAAATCGATGTTATGCTGTTCAAGTGTGTTCTCCTCTTGTCATTATCCGAAACTGAAATGAGCGACGCGAGGGATTATAACTAGCCTGCATAGTTCCAATAAAGACGGCTTCTAAATGCAATATCTTGTGACAAATAAGGTTATTTGACCGAATATATATCAGTTGCCGATCTTACAATGTTTTCTTAGTCCAAACGATGCTGTCATATGGCGCACATGCATATATGAAGCTCACACAATGCTGATATAGAAATAAGCAGTATATTTAATCATTTCAACAATCCCACCCCAATACGCAAAATGAAATATGAACATACATTTGTATATTAAATTATTTGATAGTTATATTTTGTAAATCTGTCAATAATAGTTCCATGATGATATGGATAATGTTTTGACAATTCTGAAATTACATCCTAAAATCTTATTTCGGGTTTTTATATGCTGAAGAAAACAGATTTAATATGATTCCTGACAATGTCTAAAACACCGAGGAAACTCTAACATCAAACTCTTGCATCAAATCAGGAACATGTATTATACATTAAAGTGTATTTATTTTCAAATTAGGAATTGGTTAAATGAGAATAACCAATAATGGAAATGTCGGTATAACCAGTTGAGAGATGAAACAACAAAGAAAGAAATTAACATATCCTAACATCACTCATAAAAACCTGACATATCTCCTGGGTACCTTCAAATAAACCCAATTTGTATAATTCCCATTCAATGAATAAGAAAATTTCAGCGTATTCTCAATTTATCCGTTGGAATAAAGTTGTTACACACGTTCATACTCTACTGGGATTTAGAGTCTATCTCATTTTGTCAGTAAATCAAAATTCAGCGATAAACGTCGGCTTTATGAGTCACTGAGGTTCTCAATAATGTGCGTTAATTTCCACGTTGTATTATACATATTCTATTGTTTATAGTGTATTTTTTTCTTTTTCATACATTGTTTTCCCTACACCCTACCTCTCTCTGAGACAAAATGAATAATTTTCTCTTTGTATATATCTATATAACTATGTGTGTGTATATATATATGTATGTATGTATGTATGTATATCCATATAGATATATATGAGTGTATATATAAGCATACATATATGTGTGTATATATATATATATATATCTTAATATATATTTACGGAGATGTACTTGCATAGCAAGTAACCTGATCTGAGATCGTGTGCTGGAACGAAAGCAATTGCAGCGTGGAAGGTGCTTATAAGCCATCTAAAATAACACACAAAATCCGTTAGATTCACTTCAACATTTAAATTTAATTTGTCAAAATATTTTCGTCGCTTTGAGACCGCGACCTGTTCACTGACAAAATTCTGTGCTGCATTTTGTCAGTGAACAGGTCGCGGTCTCAAAGCGACGAACATATTTTGACAAATTAAATTTAAATGTTGAAGTGAATCTAACGGATTTTGTGTGTTATTTTAAATGGCTTAGAAACACCTTCCACGCTGCAATATATATT
>NC_068986.1:24047194-24047493 GCF_001194135.2 Octopus bimaculoides | reverse complement strand
TATGTATGTATGTATGTATATCCATATAGATATATATGAGTGTATATATAAGCATACATATATGTGTGTATATATATATATATATATACATACACACAAACAAAGACACACATCTTTCATCATGTATCCATTACTTGCTTCAGTCGAATGAAGAGTTTTAGTCGATTGAATCATTCTGGTACTTATTTTAGCGGGCACTTTTGCCAAATCGTTAAGTTACGGGGACATAAACACACATTAACACCGATTGTCAAGTGCTACTGGAGAAATGGGGAGGCGGGTTAAACAGGGTCACAAAG
>NC_068986.1:24046638-24047162 GCF_001194135.2 Octopus bimaculoides | reverse complement strand
CCCCCCCCCCTCACACACATATATGACAGACTTTTTTCAGTTTCTGCCTACCAAATCCACTCCCTTGCCCAGAGTGCCACACACAGGATATGAAAACTTGGAACTATGCGGTTGGGAAGCAAGCTTCTTACGACACATCTACGCCTGTGCCGATATATCTATCTATCTATTTATCTATCTATCTATCTATCTATCTATCTATCTATCGATCTATCTATCTATCTATCTATCTATCTCGAGAGTGTCGCGTTGCTCTCAAGCAACTCTGCCGTCCGGGACCAATCTTGTGCAACTTTGATTCCACAAAAGCGTTCTATAGAGGATTAGTGGAGGGGAGGTGCGACGACGATCTCGGGCAGAATCTGGGCGTCGACGAGGAACACCTGACCCGCCTGTTCAGGACAACTTTCGGGCCGGGACCTATGGACAACCACCAGAGATCCCTGGCCTAGCAGTGCTATCGAGAAGCATTACCCGTTCGGGATAAGCTTTACAGACACGGTTCGAGACACACCGGACCGACA
>NC_068986.1:24033006-24043879 GCF_001194135.2 Octopus bimaculoides | reverse complement strand
AAAAAAAAAAAAAAGAGAAAAAAATCATTGTCCTTGCATTAATCGTAAAATTGCGTCGAGAATGTCCCCGCTATTTTTATTCTGAGAGAAGCATTTCTTTTTTACATCCCAAACGTTTTAGAAACTAATCTATAGCTAATAATCAATAGGTACAGTTTTATATAGTTAATGGCGTTAAGTGTCCTTTTGTACTTGACTTATTCCACCGTTAGACAGTGATTGATTGGAAGCATGTAAGCGTAATATTAGAATACAATTGGGTTATATTTTAGACCGTTCAATCTTTATTGACTAAAAGAATCAATGCTGTGAAATTAATTGATCCTTTATTTGGATTAATACGAATTTATTCACCTATATTAAAAATTGAGTCGAATCAAGATTTATAAAGGTTTCTCAGAAAGAAAATCATACAGTAGTGATTATTCCAGAATAAAAAGACTTTCATTTAGGCTCCCAATATTATCTCATCTCTTTTCATTACTTAACCTGCTAGTAGTTAAATGGTGCGTGAAAACTGTTATTTGCATCGGGGATTTTATGCGCACTGAAACATGCAAATGATGAGACCGACCTGAACACAATTTACGAAATATATCAAAATGATATAATTTCCATTGGTATTTGAACCCTACCATCTGAGTCTCTTCCTTTATGTAATTTATTTCAAATTTTCCAATTTATTTTTTGCGTAAATTGTATTTTTACAGGTAAATTATTCACTATGTCGTTTTTTTTTATCTGTTAATATTTCAAACGCCTCTAAAGTCTGAGCTCATCTAAAAATTTCTGTCTGTGTTCCTACCATCTCTGTGTCCCTGTCTCTGTCTCTCTGTCTCTCTGTATCTATCTATCTATCTATCTATATATATATATATCTATCTATCTAGTTATGTATGCATCTATCTGCCTATGTATCGATTTTCAACCGCCTGTTGATATATCTTTCTCTAGATTTATCTACCCAAGTATTGTATTTTAACATCTATTTTGTCTTTTATTTTTTGCATTTCTTTCATCTCCCTCTTTATTGTCAATGTATTTTGCACACTATGTATTCTGTTTTTGTTTACTTTTTCCATATTCAGTATTGTATGCTTTCGTTGTTTATGGATCTCGTCTCTACTACTTTAATGTTTAAAATTCCTTCCCCGCTAATTCTCCACAAAAATTGCCTTCTATTTTCGTAGTTCGTTTATCTGATCACCTGTCATCTCATCCTTAATTCTCTTCATGTCTCCATCAGCTATGAACGGAACCATTTTAAATTTTCCAATTTTCTATCCACTAATCGATCGCTCTATTTTTCATTATCTGCTATCCATCTTCATAGGCATCTTTAATCTTCTATTGACTCGATGTTAATGTCTTATTTGCACCACTAGGTTATTTTGCATTGTCATTTTATCAGACTGGCTTTCATTCTCCATTTATACCTCATGCTTTTCTTTATTGCTCTCCTAAACGAAGAGCAAAATACTTTTAGTTTGACTTGAATGCAAAACTAAATAATGACACTTTATTTTCACTTTCACAATCAAGTTTGAAATTTATATTTCTTTCACTTCCTGTTTTCTCATCACAGTCCTTAGGCCACTATTTGTATATTTGTAAATTATTTTTCGAACCTTTCCAATCAATTACATTTTCTAGCTAATTTTGACTTCTACATGCAATTTAAGATCAATTTTTCCTATTATCATAATCTACATTACCAACGACACCCTCTCTATCAGATACTTTCTTAAATTTTCTTAAAATTTTACATTAAATTTCACATTTCTGACAGTTATTTTATAGACTAATTTTTATTTTTTTAAAAACCATTTTGTTTTTAGTTCTCATTTATTGGCCATTTGTCTCTTTTATTTTCAGTTTATCGCTTTTCTTCCAACATATTCGCAATAAATCAATGTTTCACCTGTCCTTAACCTGCCCTACACATTCAAGCCTCAACCTCACAGAAAACCCGTTTAACGGTCTGAATATTCTGTTTTCTTTGTATCAGAGCAAACTTTTACGCAAGCGTATGACAATATCGATTTTTGGTGCCACACAACGACCAACTAATAATGCTTCTCTTGAATGTATTTCTATTTTATGTTTCTTTTTCTCTTTTTCTATTTCATATCTTTTTTTTTCTATTTTATTTTATCCAGAGTATTGGGTTTTATATTTTATTATTTTTTGTGACTTTGATATTTTTGTTTTTATTATTATGCACTCTGAACTGGAATATATAATTTAGATTAACTATATAGTTTCCAAGAACATATGATGCATGTATAGATATTTAGGCAATTTAGATGAGCGATAAAGCATGGATGAATACACTTATTTATCTTTCAATGCATTTACCTATGTAGCTATAAATCTCGTGATTTTCCATTTTCTTTCTCCCTCCCCTTTTATTTCTCTTTCTGTCTCACTCTCTTTTTAACCCCCCACTTTCTCTGTCTCTTCCTTTTCTTCACTCTCTCGTTCCCTCGTTTTCTCTAGCTGTTTCTCAGTCAATGTTTCAGGATCACTTATGTTACACTCCCTAAGTAATCTTGCATACACAAACAAATAAACGCATACAACATACACACACACACACACACACACACACACACGCACACATACACACACACATACCCACACACAAATACACACACACACATACACTCAGACATGTATATATATATATATATATATATATATATATATATATATGCAGTAGAATAGTACGCAAAGCAGACATATACATAGATTCATCTGAAAGGAGAAATTGAGAAATGGGTTCGGAAAAAGGAGAAACAGCAACAGCATATGCGTAAATGTGCATATGCCGAAATGTTTGTGTGTTTATATTCGTGTGTACGTGCGTTTTTTGTTTATGGAGTGAACGTCAGGTTGATAGCAGGATGAAGGAAAATGAGATGCAAAAAGAAAGGTTTAAAGTAATTTTGTTATTAATGATTTTACCCAGTCTTACTACATATCTGTTATAAAGAAATGAATGACTTGCACGTGTGTGATTCATTATGTGCAAGTTAATGAAGAGATGTGTGTAAGTATGCGAGTGTATGTGTGTGCGTGTGTGTGTGTGTGAAGAGGTGTTGCATAGAATGTAATGAAATGAAACGAGTGATAATGGGCAATATATTGTAGTATTGGAAAGTGTAAACAGTGAGATGGTGATATTTGTGGATAGAAGAAAAAGGAGATGATTTGTGAGAAGGGGTGAAAGAAAAGAAAAGAGCATGTTTCATACAAAGAAGAGAGAAAGAGGACGTAGAAAGAATGAAAAAAGATAGGTGGCGAAATTTCTTAATTACGTCTATCTCAATAAAACACAACGTATAAATTTGCCAACGGGGCCTATACTTGTATACTCATCGTGCTAGAAGTACCTGCGAAATCTCTCACAAAGCACCTACTGAAGTTTTAAATAACGAAAGAATACAAGGATTGCCATAGTTCTACATATACATCTATAACCTCGATGCAGTTACAGCTACATTAGCTGGGTTGACCTTGCACCAAACAATTAAATCTTACATAAATATCAAGATGCTTAATAAAAGCAAGTAGTTTGATAGTGTCTCTTCTGATTCTTTTCTTTCATTGTTTGCATCATAATAACAATTTCGTTTAGAAACTGTTCGTCACACCTATTTCTAATTAAATCATTAGTTTTGAAGAACACAACGTTATGAAAATACAGTGTTACCGACACAAAGACATCATTTTAACACCGAATTTAACATTCTACAAAACTATTAATTAGAAATAATAAAATGGGTGTTAACACACTTAGCAAAGAAATGTTAGTTAATTAAAGATATCTTGTCTCATTATATTAGCAGTCACGTTTTTCGCTTTTCATTCGGCCAACATCGGTGTTTAGTTATCCAAACTTAATTTATTCATGGGGAAATGTACAAAAACTAGGGATCGTGTTCACAATCTTTCTAAATCCGCTGCAAACAGAAAAGAATTTCTTTAATATTGTAGTCCAAAAAGGTGGCGGGCTAGCAGGCTCCTTACCGCGCCGACCAAAAGTCTTCGCTCCTTTCGTGTGTGTCTCTACGTTCTGAGTTCAAATTCCACCGAAGTTGGCTTTGCCTTTCATAATTTCAGGTTCGATAAAATAAGTACCAGTTGAGCACTGGGATCGATGTCATCGACTTGCTCACCGAAACCGCTGAACTTGTGTCAAAATTTGAAGTTATTATCACAATCTAACGGCTTGTAAAGGATTTGTACTTTCACTTCTGAAGTCTTTGGTGTAGAGTACCCGAATAATTCTTTCTGCTGCAAACACAAGATTTTAAATTTCCTGGAGTGAGTTAGTTAATTACATCGACTTCAATGCACGGCTGGTACCTAATTCATCGAACTCAAAAGGATAAAATGCAAGGTCGACCTTGTTGAAAATTGAACTTAGAACGTGATAACGGACGAAATGCCGCTCTGCGCTTTGTCTTGCATGCAAACGATTCTCCCAGTTCGCTGCCTTAGGTTAACTAAATATTAATAGGTTAGTCACAACTGGAAAAGAATACATTTAATCATAGATATGTTTGATCATTGATCACTTTTGGCTTAACAGATACTCATAACAACATTGCCTTTAGTTGATAATTATTATCCGTTCACTATTATGATTGTCGTGCACGGGGACTAAGAAGAAAACAGGAATACTCTTAGCTGCCACGCTTCGGAGCTGAAGTTAGTTTCATCAAAACTAATACCAACACATTTCAAGAATGTTGTTTTAAAGGACGCTCATTTAATTCTAATATATATCTGACGTCATCAATAAATGTTCAAGAGAATGAACTGCGTAATATAAAGTATAATAAAGCCAGCCACCAGTCATAAATAACTATGAGCTAGAAACTTGTTTTATGCTTTCCCTAACTTTTTTTAGGCTCATCTATTGTTGCAAATAGGAGTACATGATGCTTTCAAGGCTTCAGTAAAATTGAACCAACAAATCAGACAAGATGTGAACGCTGGATGGGGACAGGGCTGCACCAGATGATATTAATTAAAGCTGAGTAAACTAGAGTAACAAGGATTGTTTTTGCTTAAAACCACAATACTCAGGAAATAAATCCGTGATCTTTTGAGTATGAGCTGAACACTACTATCTACTAAGCCACGCACCTTCACGCGTTGCAAAACTGTTCGATATAATCAATAATTTTCCTCTGTTGCCGTCTGTGTATATACGAAGTCGAAATCATAATCAATAATAAATACCCCACTTATATTAATTGTAACAATTGGTTGATAAATGAAATCTAAAATATAATCTATTATAGGGACAACACTTATATTAATTATCCGTAAGGCAATTACCTGACAAATTAATATTATAAATTAAGTGCTGTATATATTTTACTAATGATTCTTTTCTAAATCCCACAGCTCACTGGGGCATTTCCTGTACGTTATTTACTGTCACTGTGACCTCCAGTTTAGTTAAATTCACTTTCTCTATCCCCCAAAACAGGAATGTAGTTCAGCGTATATGGTTTTATCAAAGCGTTGCCAAAGTATAAAACTGTGCATAATAATATCATAGATTCTGTCCTCGAGTTTTTTTACATATCAATGCGTGTTGCAAAACTTTTATTCATACATTTTCTTTTGTAGCATATTACAATAGTTTTGTTCTGGAAATTTGCACGTATTTTTTTCTATAGTGCCTTTAATTCTTCATGTAAAGATGAAAATAATAGGAAACAACGCTAAAAGGTGAATGGGTGACAATGGTCTAACATTGACTATGCTTTTCCAAAATCTCCTCTTGTATGAATGTGCACACAATCCTGTCTATTTGAAGCTTATACCAACTCCAGAATCAACTATTCCAGAAGAGCATTTATGTAATTCCCTGGTAATTAGCAACAGTTAACAGAGTGATTGTGCAATTCACCAGAAAGGGGAAGGAGTTCACATCACCTCCTCCAGGTCAATCAGAGCCCTTCAAACAGTACACTTGTCTTTGATAAGAGAATTGTGGAGGCTAATCCTCGTTGCAAGGACTCTGACATAGCAGAGCAAATTAATGTCAATCCCAGAACAGTTTTCTGGTATCTCTACAAACTTGGTTGTTATGGCAGAGCAGCAACAAGTAGGCCACGTCTTCGACCAGCTAACATCAAGCGGAGAAATGCCTGGGACAGTGAGATGGTGGAGAGGCCACAAGCATTTTGGAATACTGTCATATTCTCTGATGAGTCCAGATTTGCTGTATTTCCTGACAGTGGTCGAGTGTGGGTGTGGGGACTCTGTGATCAAGAATTTGATGTGAAACGATTGCGGCCAACAATAAAACGCAGCAACTATTCTGTGATGGTCTGGGGAGCAATTTAGAGCAATGGTTGGTCAGAGCTGGTGGAGTGTGAGGATAACATAAACTCAGATAAATATGTGTCCTTGTTGCAGAAAGGACTCCTTCCAATCTTTTCCAGTAGTGAAATGATTAAAGAAGACTCTTTATCTATGGAAGACAGGGCTCCTTGTCACACGGCTAAAATGGCCCAAGATCTGTTGGATGACAACGGCATTAAAAAAGGTTCCATGACCAAGCCAGTACCAGATATGAACACTATTGAACACCTCTGTGAGATAACGGGCAGGGTCCTTCATAAAAAGAACAAGAAAGTATCTTCAATGCTAGATACTTTCAGATTACTGCATGAAATTTGGGAAGATATTCCGCAAAGGGAATATTCGTCATCTGATAGGTAACATGCCTACTAGGATCATTGCATTGAAAAATGCGAAAGGCATCTCTACTAAATATTAGCTATTCACATTATAATTAATAAATAATATGAATGTATAATTTCAGATTTAAATATATATAAATGACTATAAGGGTGTCTATTTACTTCTGTCATTTCTGTGTATATGTCTATGTATGTATATGCATGTAGATATCTATGTATATATAGGTATATATTTATCTATACACGCGCACACACATACACAAACATCTCTTTCTGTCTGTCTGTCTGTCTGTGTGTCCGTTTGTCTGTCTTGCATTTATATATATATATATATATATATATATATATATATATATATATATATATATATATATACATGTAGATGTAGGTATGTACATATATGTATGTATACATGCATATGCTCATATATGATTTGTATTATATATATATATATATATATACATATATGTGTGTGTGTGTGTGTTTGTGTGTGTGTGTGTGTGTGTGTGTGTGTATGTGTGTGTCTGTGTGTGTGTGTGTGTGTGTGTGTGTACAAATACTACTCATCTTTAATACTTTGAAAAACCTTATTAAATATATTTCTTCTACTTAATACTTGAGCTCCTCCTTGAAAGCAAAATATATCATCATCAATGATGAAATATGTGAAAGTTTATTTTCTGCAAGTCTGATGAAGCAACGGATTGTGATAATATTAAAAAGAGACCGCCAATCTCCTCTGTATCGACCGTGATTTGTTTTCTCAAACAATATTTCATTGTGTTACATTTATTTTCTTTGGAAACCATATTACTCAACATAATATACTTTTCTGTCACTCTTTCGCTGCGCAGACGATTTTATAGTTCTTAATGATTTATTTTGTATTGATTATCAATAGCTATTAAGAGGTAAATTTATCTAGCTATTTAAAAGAAACGTTATTATAAGCCAGCCATTTTCTGCTGTAATATAATACACGGAGTAATTAATAGAAATATATAATAATCTCATAGGAATGCGATAATTTACGTGTTATGTGCTACTACGGATTAGTTAAATGTTTCTCGTTTTGGTTTAGCATTTATTACAAATGCTTCCATGTTTCTTAGCTATTATATTATTTTAATTGTCACATTTCGTGTGCACAATTAAGCATTCTATCATCTCAGCTTTGGTATAAAATCGAAGGCATGATCAAAAAACTTAACTAATGTAACACTGTTGTGTAGCTCTCTGCATTTGTGGATCAAATATAAATTTAAGAGATAAAATTCTGTTAGTCTGTCTAGTTTATTATTATTTCATTATTGCAGGCTGCAATAATCATTATATCTTGTTACTATAAAATAAAATATATGTTATTATGGCTCTATGGTGTGAGTATGAACATGAAGGCTGGAATAATCTAAATACGAATTCTTTGAGGATTTATTTAACAGTTGCGTAGCACAATAGCAAACAAACACACACATATACAAGTACGTCAGTCTATCTATCTATCTTTCTATCTGTCTATCTATCCAACATACAAACATACATATAGTGGGAAGAAATAAAATCAACAAAGTTGAACTGATTTATGTATATATTCACACACACACACACACACACACACACACACACCCATATATATATATAAATAAGAGGGGTGGTTTCTTAGCAATATTTCAACCGAAAGACAAAAATATATACGTCACTAAAGCGTCTAGGGGTGTTGTTCAATACCAGTATTGCAAGAAATAAAAGTCAAAACAAATCATAGCTATAATAACGCATCACCCTCTTATTTATTGACAAGGGAGGCAAGATCACTAAGCATCAGGCATAGCTGGGTCACCAGTGGCTTCACCATTACATTAACGCTCGTCAGTAGCTCTCACTGTTTAACCCAAGTCGCCGCTCAAACCCACTGACGAGCGTTAATGTAAGCGTGAAACCACTGGTGATCTTGCTATGCCCGGTCGTTAGGGCATAGATCCAACATCATACGTCAAGTGGTGGGGAGACAACTTAGTGATATGCATGCACGCACACACATGCACACTACGAATTTCTCACGGGTTCCGTCTAACATAACAATTCCTAATGCATTGATAAACACAGGACAATATTCTTTTCTACTCTAGGCACAAGGCCCGAAATATTTGAAGAGGGGGCCAGTCGATTAGACCGACCCCAGGACGCAACTGGTACTTAATTTATCGACCCTGAAAGGATGAAAGGCAAAGTCCACTTCGGTGGAATTTGAACTGAGAACGTAAAGCATTTCACTCAGCGTGCTAATGTTTGTGCCATCTCACCGCCTTGAACACGGGACAATATTAAAATATATTTGCCCAGAATTCCACGCAGTCAGACACCACTTGGTTGTGAAGCGAACTTCTCTATCCTTAAACCATGCTTGCACTTCCTTATAGTAAAAATGACAAATCATCAAAAAAGAAAATGCGTTATTCAGAATATATATATATATATATACTTCCGTTTTTTTACATTTTCCTTTGGTAATGTTTGTCCACTTTTCTATACACTAATCAGCTCCACTCCGACATTCAGCTATCAAAATAATCAATAATGCTTGAAGAATGGATGAAATAAATTTTCATAAATTCCAACTATCTGTTTTAATATTCTGAAACCTGTTATGCATTTTAAAATTTGCATGTATCAACCAGATAAATTTATTGATAATAAAAAGATATCATTAGAAATAAATAAAACACTTACTCAGGTGTATGCTTTGGGTTTAAGAAGCTCACTTTGCAGGCCCCCGGTTTCGATTTGAATCGGAGAACGCGTCACATATATTGCGCATAGGATTTTCACTGTAGCTGCTGGCCGAATAATTTCTTGTGAGTGAACTTGGTAAACGGAGATTGTGAGGAATCTAATCGTGTATATATATATATATATATATATATATATATATATATATATATATATATTTGTGTGTGTTTGTGTGTGTGAAGGATAGAAAAATGAAGAGAGTGAGACTTTACGTCGTATAAAATGCAGACACGTGTTTCTCTTAAGCAAGGCTTTTAGGAGTCTTAGATATGATGGCCCTACACACTAATCGAATCATTAACTCAATTATAGTATACATTAATCTATACACCAACATAATTTATACAAGACGCTCAAACTTGAAGATTACTGTTAGTAGGAGGTGAAGAATTAAGTGACCAAATATCATGTAGAGTAAGGGAAAGACGTTAAGGAAGGAAATGGTTGAAATTGGGAGATGGTATTGAAATATACTAAGAGTTCTAGTTTCTGTTAAACTTCAGCTGACCTCAGTATTAGCTACAAGGAGCACAAGTATTGTTTTGAGAATTAGATGGTGTAAATATTCCTATAAAAAATATAGTTTGGTAAATGGTTCTGGCAATGTTGACAATAATCATGTTACAAAGGAGATCGTATGATACTGAAGCGCAATTGCTTCTTATTACTTGTGACAGTCATTGGACTGTGGGAATGTTGGGGACTGCACGAGTGTCTGAAGGCTTTTGGTTTAAGCCTCTTTCTGATGCTACATATGTCAAGCAGTGGTGCTTGAAAAAACGCAACAAAAGGACGCGCGCGCGCACGCATTAATGTACATATGTATATATATATTGATTTATTTATTAATTTATACATATATATATATATATATATATATATATATCTATATATACTTATTTATTTATTTATGCATATATATATATATATATATACGTACATATACACACACATATATATTTATACATGCATACATATACATATATATACATATATACATCTACTTACATGCACATACATACTACATACATATAAACACGCACACACAAACGCACAGACACACACACACACACGTACACACACATATAGGTATATATATATATATATATATATATATATGTAAATCTCCATTAATTTTATATTTAAAAGTTTTCTGGATGCTACTGCCTTATAAAGTTCATCATATTGTTGTTAAAAGCATGAAATAGGAGTAACAAACAACCCGTCAACTGATGAGGAGTGCTTTGCCCTGTCGTTATCTCTTGCGTGCTCACGTATTCTTCACTTGTTGGTGATGTCCTGTTCACAATTTGTATTTATCATTATATATATATATATATATATATATATAT
>NC_068986.1:24031082-24032429 GCF_001194135.2 Octopus bimaculoides | reverse complement strand
ATATATATATATATATACACAACGACACATACACATGTCCACACATACACACACGCATTTCTGTATATTCATAGATTAAATTTGTCATTAAGGAAGTAACCGAAATTGAAGACTGGTGTAATGTGATACTAAAACCTTTTCTTTAATAAGAGAAGATATATTAGGAAAGAAATTTATTTGGTGGAAACATCTGGACAGAATATAAAATATTTATACTATTTAAGTAGTGTATATACTACAGCGGAATTTTAGCAAGGCGTAGATATAAATGGCTTGACTACAGCTGAGAAGCCGATATTTTGTATTATCGGTTGTGTTGTGTCTATGACCAAGCTAGATAAACTTATTAGACACTAAAACTAATTTTCTTTGGCACAAAGAAAATTTGACAGTTAATAATTCCGCTTCACATCAGATTGTTCATGTTCAGTACCCCTGTGTGGTACCTTGCTTAAGTCTCTTCTTTACTTGATTGTCGATGCATTTCATAAGAGGAGACTATGCGGAAACTCAGCGTATCTATATATAATTCTGCTTTTTCCTTCGCCTGTTAGACTTTAGTTTGTTAGAGAGGTGGAGTAAGAGTGAGAAGAAAAAAGAGTGAGGGAGGAGTGGGCGAAAGAGTGGAGAAGAAAGAAAAGAGGAAGAAGTAGAGAAAAGTATATAATGCTAATGCACTAAGGCCAAATGCGTCACGTGGTTAGCTGAAGGTTGAAACCAAGAGAGAGAGATAGAAAGTGTGTGTGTGAGAGAGAGAGAGAGTGTGTGAGGGAATGAGGGTGAAAGAAAATAAAAGAGAACGGCGTACGGTAGAGTGGAGGAGGAACAGTTAAAAAGTTAGCTGAAGAGCAAAGCAAAGAGAAAGGAGATATGTTTAGGATACAATATTTAGCAGAGGGTGGTGAAGTTGAAGTAAAGCAGATAGAGAGAAATGACAGGGGATGCAGTTATGTAGATATATATATATATTTGTATATGCAAACATACATACATACATATATATATATATATATATATATATATATTTATGTGGAGAATGGAGCAACAATTACAAGAAAAAGCAATATTGTTGGATTAGTTAACCGTTGTTTTATTACGTGGAGGTTATGTAATGAGTCATTGTGGAGGTTTTTACCAATGTGATGTACAAACAAACAGCCACACTAAATCTTACATTGGTGCAACGAAAAACCAAATACGCTTAAGATATAACGAGCACCTATCGAGTTTTAAAAACAGAAATAAGGCAAATTCTACAGGGCTTAGTAGATATATCTGGGAACTAAACGACGATAAGATAGAATATAAACTAAAGTGGCACATACTAAAAGTAGCTAATTCCTATAA
>NC_068986.1:24019521-24030209 GCF_001194135.2 Octopus bimaculoides | reverse complement strand
GAGAGAGAGAGAGAGAGAGAGAGAGAGAGAGGGGGGGGGAACCGACAGGAGGAGAAGAGAGAGACTGAGAGAGACGGAAGTTTGTATTTTCAGAGTAGAGATACATCGACACACAAAAAATTAAATAAATAAACAAAAGAACAAATAGCTGAACTGAAATGAAATGAGTTGTGTTACTGAAAACTATTGGTGGTGGCAGTGTGTTGATAGTAAAAAAATTTTTTTTATTGAACTAAGTTTTTTTTTTCTTTTTTAGAAAGAGAGCATCGCGTAACACATACGCTTAAGTGGAATTATTTATCATTGCTTAGTTGAAAATTGATATTTGTTTATAAGAGTTAATCTAGCGTAAATTATGGATTCATAAGAAAGATGTTTGCAAGCTGCCCGAGAAAGGATGCGCAGATAGAGAACACACGCATCAGAGAGGAATAAGGAGAAAATATAGTGAAAAGATACAAAAGTCAACACCGACGGAGACGCGAGGAAATGGTTGTAGACGAAAGTCAAATATATTTAAAGAAGGCTAAACTAAGAATGCTATAAAAATGCAAATCGTCCTTTCTTTCTTAAATAAGTCCTCTTAAATTTTCAGTCTGTGGAATTTACACGGGTCCCACTAGTATGTGTATTATATAAATGCGGACGTTTGTGTCACATTAGCCAGTGCTGTCGAACGATAATGGCTTGTAATATTCCTCTCAGCCATGCAATACAAATATCTCATTGCCAAGTTAAATGCAATGCAGTAATAATTTATTGTTCACATAAACTTGATGTTAAAATATAATAATAGTGAAATATTTCTTCATTATTATTATTATGGTTATTGACAAGGCGGTGACCTAACAATCGTTAGCGAGCCGGGCAAAATGTTTAGCAGCATTTCGTCCGTATTTATCTTCCATACTTTCGAAAAACAAGTACCACTTGAGCATTAGGGTTGATATCATTAACTACCACGCTCCCACAAAATTTCAAGTCTTGTGCCTATAATAGAAGAGACTAGTGCAACGTTTCTTGATTTTAATAGGTCTACAGATATCTTTTTATTATAGCCACACAGGGCTAAATACAATAACTTCTTGCAATACTCAAATTTAAAGTAACGACTACCCTTTCGTCGGATGATCCTACGGGTTTCTGTCGCCTCCAGCCAGATACCTTCACTCTGCCTATTTTCCGCAATCCACCGTTGCCCTCCTTCAAACACGGCCGTGATCTACGCGATCTACTTGTCCGCAGTAACCTCCTCCTATTCCAACCCAACGCAGATCCTTCCCTTGCTCCAGATCCCGTTGCCACAACTGTCTCTTAACCTCTAACACCACCCCCTCACCAGATCCAACCAGCACACTCTCTACATTAGGAACTCCTTCCGTACTTCTTCCACTTTTATTTACTGCATCAGGTGTAATCTCTGCAGTAAACTTTAGGTTGGTCAGACTGGCCGCAGGCTAGCCGATCGGTTCACCGAACATCTACGAGATGTTCGTCAACGTACGAACACCCCCGTCGCCCGTAATTCTCGCTTGGTCAGCCAATCCACCACAAATAACTCTACACCTCCCTCAAGAAATACTTTCTTACCCTATCTTATTTTTACTCATATATATCTATTAATTTTATTCATTTTTTAAAAACTTTTAACATTTATTATCGATTTTTATCGTTTATTCTCTTATTTTTTATTCGGTTATATTTTATTAATTTCTTTTATTTGTTTCTTATTCGTTTATTTCTGTTCAAGTCGTTCTTGTGTTTATTGTGATCCTTTTATTTTATATATTTACTATTTTTCTATTTTTATCTTTTATTTTACTTTATTTTTTATCTATTTTATTATTTTATATTTATTCAGTTCTTATTTAATTTTTACATATTTTATTATTTATTATTTATTATTTAATGTTTAATACATTTTATTTTCTACCATTTTATTTTTTATTTAAATTTTTTAATTTATTTATTTCTGTCACTGATTTGTTCATAAAATCTTTTCCCTTTATGGTTTTATTTTACCAATTTCATCTTATTATTTGTATTATTTGTACTATTCATTATTGGTATTAACTTTTTATCTCCTATTCCTATACCACACATCGCACAACGCCCTCCACACACGACCCATCTCCCTCTCACGCACACACACACACACACGCACGCATACGCACGCAATAAGACGCACACACACCTCTACAAACACAACCCTCTACACACAACACACACAAGACACAGCCATACACACATATTCATGCACATACATACACTTCCACACAGGAAGGCAACAAAGTGAAAGGCAGAGATAGCTACACACACACAATTTTTACACTGAGAGAGCACACCATAAAATGACACACAAAGATAAACATACACACATATATACATACATGTACACGCACACACATATATACATTCCCACTCCGTCCATGCATTCAAGCCAACACACACACTACCACCAACCCTCACCCATTCACACAGCCACACTCACCCTTTCACACGCCCTTCAGACAATGCACCCACACGCCACCCCACTCTCTCACACACACACATACGTACGCAGATACAAGCACTCAGGTACACACACACACACACACGCATGCATACACACATTAACGCACATATACTTCCACACACACAACCCACGCTCATATACACACGCACAGACACATACACGCACACATATACATACGCACACATACATACAATTCTAAACTCACTCACACGCTCATACACGCACATATCTCCACATATATATACATAGAGAGAGAGAGAGAGAGAGAGACAGTGTGACAGAGAGAGTGGGACAGACACAAGCACCCATACACATGTCCACCAAGACACATACACGCATTCCCACTCCGTCCCCGTACATATGCCAACACAGACACACATCTACAACCATCCATTCACACAGCCTTTAGACAGCCTCTCAAACAGGCTTCAAACTGCCCCGACACTCTACTGACCATCCTATCTACGCACACGTACAAAAACACACCTACACACACTTCCAGAACCACCCATATATATACACCCGTCACCATAGCTGCTGATCTCTCACTACGACGTTAACAGGCACACACAGACCGCTCTCACAAACACATGCAAACATTTAATACCTCACACACCACACACATACATACATACAGTTACCAACACACGCATACACTACCATGCTACTGTACACATACACGATATCAAATATACTGTACACATACACGATATACATGCTACTGTACACATACACGATATCAACCACACACAAATGCTCCCATTCCACACGTACACACACAGTTACTGCCACACACAGGCACACACACACACGCTATCACAAACAGGCGTGCGCACACCCACATATACACACATATACCAACCATTCTACATACTCTCCTTTCCCAGAAATCACTTTCTCCTTGTCCATCTTCCGGTCATATCAAAAATGTAACTACATTTGGTCTGTTGGCGATTTTTTTCATCCTTCTTCCTCTTCTTTTGAACTCTCTTATGTCAATTAAAAAATCCAGCAATAAAATTAACAATAACAGACAAGGAGACGTGTACAAGGAATGTATTAGTTTGACGCTTAGTAAAAAGAGAAACATATACATACATAAATACATACATACATACATACATACATACATACATACAAATCTGCGCATACACTAACACCAAATACTGCACACACACACACATATGCACAAATACCTAGATGATGTTGATAAAAGTTCCAATGAAGGAGCCTTGAATCTATGTTAGAGTCCGGCTCTTTCTCTATGGACAAGAAATACAGAAATGAAACTGATTGATAACATACATACATACATACATACATACTAATATGAATACGGACAAAAATTTTAAAAGGTTTTATTAGTGTCCAGCATATAAGAAATAGACCTATTTAGGTACATTCATAAATGTATATATATTTATAATAGTATAAAATACAATTATAATTAAGGATACTGAGATTTCTCTGCCTATACCCTGAAAATAGACGCTAAGTGATGTTTTGGAGTGGTTAGACGGCATTAGCGTCTATTTTCAACATATAGGCAGAGAAATACACACACACACACACACACACACACACACACACACACACACACACACACACACACACACACACACACACACACACACACATATATATATATATATATATCCATACATACATACCTACACTCACACACTTATGATATAATAAGATCTGAGCGTCTCCGGGCAATTCCCGTTTACGAAATTTATACATTATTTGTCACCTCGTGGTTGCAGAGTAAGACATTTGTCAATCATTTTACATGATGGGATTAAATCAATAACCAGGCTTTGATGTAGCAAGATGCTTATTTACATATATGTCTGCGCTTCTCTATATATTCGTACAGGAAATATACTGACACGTAAAATCATAGTTTGTGTTTCAAATGTGTTTTTATTCATATCCTTTAAATAATCATACAGTTAGCAAGGGATGGATGTGCAGATTTGGTTTTGTCTTTTTTCTTTTCTTTTTTTTTGGGGGGGGGGGGATTTCTTCATTGTAATATTTTACATGCAAGTGTCTCGCAAATAATTTGAAACAGAGAGGGATTCTGATCTATAACAATTTTTGCTGCCGACTTCTTGTTTGATAAGACCTCAGATGTTGTAAGAGAAAGTAATGATATTTGATAACATTCATGAGATTGTCAAGTACATTAGTGATTGAATAAAGATGGAAATGAGTACGACCGTAAAATCGACCGCCGACATTTTACTCAACTACGTTCAACAACAATGTTTTCTATTAGAAATATTTGTTTTGCCTCAAAGGAATAGTAAGATATTTGCATCACTTGAGAGCATTTCTTCCTACATTACTTAACGCAATCTATGACGACAATTCTTTTGACATATTTCAAACTATCACTACTATAGATAATGGCATATTTCAGCATAAAATAATGAAGCTTTTACATATTCTATGGTATTTGACGTCAACATTTACTGACAGAATACATTTCACAAGAATATCGCCGTCCTATATCAGATAGATTTGTTCACTATTACATCATACTGTGTTCAATGTTTATATTATTTTCTTTTACTCTGTCTCTACATTTTCTTCGATTTCCAAAATTTTTATGATTTATAGATTTCAACATACCATTTCATCTGACGTTTTCTTTACATTCAGTTAATGCAACATTTTGACCATTCTTAGGTCTTGAACTTATTATACGAATACTAGTATATTTAACTATCTACTCACAGGCAAACTCTTTTACTCTTTCACTCTTTTACTTGTTTTAGTCATTTGACTGCGGCCAAGCTGGAGCACCGCTCTCAGTCGAGCAAATCAACCCCCAGGACTTATTCTTTGCAAGCCTGGTGCTTATGCGATCGGTCTCTTTAGCTGAACCGCTAGGTTACGGGGACGTAAACACACCAGCATCGGTTGTCAAGCGATGTTGGGGGGACAAACACAGACACAGAAACATATGCACATACACACACACATATATATATATATATATACATATAGAAGACGGGCTTCTTTCAGTTTCCGTTTACCAGATTCACTCACAAGGCTTTGGTCGGCCCGAGGCTATAGTAGAAGACACTTGCCCGAGGTGCCACGCGGTGGGACTGAACCCAGAACCATGTGGTTGGTAAGCAAGCTACTTACCCCACATCCACTCCTACGCCTATAACTCTTACATGTGTTTCAACGATTGGTATCCAATCAATGGAAATGCCGATACATAGAATCAGTATACTCGCGATTGAGAACTGTGCGTACATTTGAAACCATTAACGTAAACATTATTAGTAATATTAGTATGGCGTAGTGTGAGAGAAAGTTCGTTCTTTGGAATAGAGAGCCCTTTCACTGGCGTCCCACAAAGTTCTCTCCAACCACTTTCAATGTCAATGATAGAATAATATACACTCGTTCAAGACATAAATTGTGACCTAACGAAGGATACATATTGGCGAAGAAAATTTCGTAATCTTTTGCAGAGATACATGCGCACCACAAAATACTCACTCTGAGACACACACACACACACATGCACGCACACGCACGCACATAAGCACGTATATATACGAGTGTGTTTGTTGTGTGTCTATGTGCGACCGTGAGAGAGAGAGGAGGGAGTGTGCGTGTGTGTGTATCTATATATAAATACATACATATATACGTATTTATACACACACACAAGCACGTGCGTACGCACACACACACACATGTGTTTAAACAAATAGCAACAGATGGATTGAGTGAATCAAAATCCATCTGTTTTTATTTTTTTATTATTCACCTTACTTGGAACCTGCAATTCGCGTAGATCTGCAGTCTATTCTGTGCAGTACAATTGGTGCATGTGTACCCTTGGAACTCATTGTATATCCAGTCCGCCGTTTGTGATTGTGCACACTACCAGGAACTAAATCCATTTTTACTTTAATAACTACGTATTTATTCCTCAAACACTGCTTGTACGCGAAAGCGATTTCACTGATCCGACCTTGATGCTTTACTATATAAGGACCTGATTCGCTTGAATCCTGAATTTACATACATACATACATACATACATACATACATACATACATACATACATACATACATACATAAAATGAAAAAAGCTAATTCAAAGACTACAGATCTAATCCATCACTGGAACTGTAAAAATCTGTAAAACTTTCCAGAAGTTTATCATTTAAATATATTTGATCATGTCTAGATATGCCACTATATGCATGAGAATACATACATAAAACAAAACATACAACTCTGCACATATACATATATACATATATACAAACAAAAGTACCTTGTTGTTGATATTGAAATTCCAATGAAGGGGCCTTGGATCTGGGTTAGCAACCGGCTCTTTCTCTATTGGGAAGACATCTTGAAATAAGACTGAACAATGATATACATACTAACATATATAAATATGCATATTCCTTCTTCAATTATATCGTAACCAGCTTTTTATTCTTCTCAGCAGTGTCCTTTGCACTAACCTTCTTACGACCCATGGCTACCTATGGCTACCCATGGCTAACACAATTAATTTTCATAAGATAATAACAAAAATAAAACGCACAAAACTAAAGGAAAAAAAAAAGCTGTGAACTGAGCGAAAGCCAGAAAAGAGTCACATATACAAAATACTCTTAAATTGCTGGCATTTCTGTCTGGTTTATCTATAATTCATTTGTAACTATTAGTATCTCGTACGAAGTAAAAAATTTATAATACAATTGATAGACACAATTTTGAATGCTGGTACATAATCGAACACAAAAACAAAGAACGCGATTCTACTATAAAAAGATCTGTCGGTGCTCTATGCTCTACGCTAAACAGTTTAAAAGTTTTCTCCAGTTCTCATTCTTATATCCTGGAATCACAAAAAATTGCAAGTGTAATTTCATTTTAATCTCTTGACAATCAAATAAACTTGAAAATGAAGTTTTATGATAAGACGATTTTGATTAAAGTTTCAGTAGGTTTTTACTTTTCTGTTCCAGATCATAGCAAAATGTTTCTTTTCTTGTTCATTATTGTCTCACAAAGCTAATAGCTATGTATATATTATGCGTCATAAATAACATATTTAATGCCATTTCATTTTTAATTTTACCAGCTTCGTATCCACCTCAGTCCGCACACGCAAATACAGATGTTGTAATTAATCGCCTAAATATTGCCGGAAATTTATTGTTATACAGTTATGTAGCGTAGCTATTTGCTATAAAATGTTAATAACCGCTATAAAATACTTATGCCAACAAACGTTTATAGTTGCTAAACATTTTGCACCATAATGATTAAGTTTAGTGCTAGCATACTTTAGGCAGTCTACTTTCTTTGTAAATCACTAATTGCATAGCCAAACCTTTACAATGAGAAAATATTAGTTGTTGTCATAATCATTATACGACATCGTACACATCTAATCATTAAGCAAATCAATTATTACAATAAACTCATTTATTAACTGAACATTGCACACTTCCAGTTATCTCATAAATGGAAAACATTAATTTCAACACCTGTAACTAAAGTGGAACCAAATCCTTCTGATGGAAACGTTTCTACTTCTTACAGATTTATATAAAAATCCTGGAAGTGAATGAGAAAATTATAGGAAGACGAGCAAGGAATAAAAGATGTAGTTCTATACTGGTTTACTTAACAATTATTGAACTGCATTAGAGTAGCAATAACATATAATTTTTCTTTGTAAATCCTGCACAGATTTTAATTAAGTTGCAGTTATATCACTATTCACGTATCTTAAGACTGCAGGTGAATAGAGTAATTGGCAAAAAGCTAAAGAATGGGTTTGGAAAAGCATGAATATCGTTTCCTATATAAGTGGCCAATTCACGAGTATACAAGAAAATGCAAATACGTAATTACAAAATAATGTGATCACAAGAAATTAGAATCTTTCCAACGGTAATAGTTTGCTGAAAGCTTGCGAATAATAATAACATTGTTTCAGTATGACATCGCAGTTAGGGAAAACAACGATATGTATTTTGGTAGAAAGGCAGCACTTTCGAGGGTGGGAGTGATAAGTTGATTTTGTCGACCCCAGCGTTTAACCGGGATTTATTTTATCGACTCCGAAACGATGAAAGGCAATGTGGACCTCAGCGGAATATGAACTCAGAAGATAAATTATAAAACGAATATGCTGAGCCGTATTAGTTTAAAAGTGATAATTCTTGATTGCGAAACATATCGATCTCCAATTAGACAATAAGAAGTTACACATCCCATTTTATTCTCGAAAAGTACTAAGAACTTAGAAAATTTCCAGATATATCTGCGGCAAATAATTGTCATTCTTGGAGGAACGAATTGCAACGTTTCATAAAGTACTTTAGTTATAAACTTTGGAAATGTATTCCTGAGTTACCTTCTGGAATATAAATCCCAACACCTTTAGACGAACTCGCATACAATCGAAATTGTTTAATATTTAAAATCTAAAGGAACACAACTAAAGAAAGAGAAATCTAAAACTTAAATGAAAAATAAAATTGAAACAATATAGAGACATTCAGAAATGCTAAGCTTAGCAGAACTATACGTAATCCACAAAAATCTGAAAGTTCGTGTTCACAGTTTGATGTCTCTGTTAACTAAGGAATGTGTGTCACTCGATATCATAACAGTAATACGAAACACTGAATTGTAGTTCATCCAGCTTCGACAAAAGTGTTAACCAAGCAAATTTTCAAATATTGTTTCTTGTATTTATAACCACTGTAAACAAGTCATCAGCAATTCATACACTTGCAGTTCCTTTATATAGTTTCAAGGAATTGATGAACTTAATGATAAAACTGCATAAAATACTTTATACATATCATACAATTACTGTGAACTCTCTTAATATCAGCAACATTCATTTGTAAAGTAACTGAAAATCGATAATAACAAAAGAATTAGTATCAGAATTATGTTCGCTCAACGTAGATGATTTTTTTGTTTTATAATACATTGTTTATATTGTAATGTTTAGCGTAATGTTTAGTTATATAGGGAATGTATATATTGAAGATACAGAAGGCTTGCGAATATAATATTCAAAGGAAATGTTTTCTTGTAACATCAATAGCAATTTTTCTCAACTTTTTCCTGAAACCTATTTGAGTCGTTAAAAGAATAGCAAAGACTCTCGTATGTACAAATCATATTAAAGTATGAAAAACATGATGATATTTAGCAATTATATGCTGTTTCATGGTAGGATATTATTGATAGGGCGTTATTGAAACAGACGACTTATTACAAAAGAAAATAACAACCTGCAACACTAGAATTCTCTACGCACACACACCTATGTACAAGTATATGCACAGCCGGTTCAAAGGTAACAAATCATAGCATAAAAACTACACATGTATCCTTCATATAGTCACGAAATATTCATACAAGAGCAATCTCACACCCTCGCTCACCATATCCTACACTCGTCTGGTTTGGAGCTATGGCGTTTGTAAATCCGTTAGTCGATTGCCATTATTACACATACAATGCATCACTCGTAAAATATAACATGAAATCTACCAGGATTTACAGTTCTTTTATATTAAATCCAGTTTTTTTTTATTACTTACAATATTATACCTAGTATTCTTTGTCACTTATTGCAAAACGTGCATAAAACACGCCATTATTTCCATCAATTTATTTTGCAGATAGAAATGTGTTAATGGACTAATGCATTTACGTAAGGTATATCTTTCCGAAATGAACATGAAAGACAACTACGGAAATATGAAGAAAAAGATCTTAATTAAACACATCCAACCTGAACATAATCGTATCTTAAATGTACCACGAAAGAAAATCAACTTCCTATCCACGTATATGTGTGTGCATGCACGCTTCTGTGTGTTTGTGTATTTGAATTAACGAACGGGGGAAAATAACTCAATGCATATACATGTAATCTAGAATGAATAGTTTTATATTATTACAATTACATGTTACAGCAATCCTCTCCCCTTTTTGTCACTAACTTTTTTCGTCTTTGTAACTTACTTTGACTTTATTCATATATTCAAAGCTGAATTTTCACTTCCTTACATCTACGTTCGAGCGCGTGTGCGTATTTTAGCGTATATATACATTATATATATATATATATATATATATATAT
>NC_068986.1:24013847-24019136 GCF_001194135.2 Octopus bimaculoides | reverse complement strand
AGAGGTATTGGTATCCGGAAAATCAAGGTGGCAGGTATCGCTATGTAAGTGCTATGGAAGGACTGTAGTTAAACTCTCGGTTCGATAATGATACGAGTGAGGAGTGTAATGCGGGTTTTTATGACCATATATATGTTAAATAAAATTTGACAGCAAACCTTGTATGGAATTTTCCTGACATTTATAAAGAAAAAGTTTTAGTCTTACAGCTGTTTCTGGGATATTAGGGATATCACCTCATCAGAGACAATGTGAGATTGTTAAATAGAAGGAAATATTAGAGTTCAACTCTTATATTTCCCTCTATTTAACCATCTCACTGTGTCTCTGATGGCTCTATTGTTTCAGTTTATTTAACACACACACACACACACACATATATATATACATAAGCACGCTCACACACACTAATATAAGTTACATGTATATCAATATACACACATATACATATATTTTTGTAGCTATATGCGTGTGTTTTGGGGGAAATAGATACAGAGGCTATAGATACTTAAGCAGACAAATAGACAAGGAGATAGGCGGAGATATTTCTTTCGTATTTACCGGTTTTGAGATGCAATAAATGAGATAGGAAAAGAAAGCTAAAAATGATATATATAGTGTAATAATTATTCGTTAGTACAGTTGTACTAATGAATACCTATTTGGTGTAAAATGTCGAAAAACAATCACTGTTGGCGTGGCGGAAGTAATAATTTATTATGACTGGATTATATATATGACTTCTTTTGTGTTGATGACTTCTATTAATATATTTGATCAGCTGAAGATTTTATATATTGGCCGAAAGAGGTTATCACTAGTGTAAACTGGTATAAAAGTCAATTTCGTTCCGCTCTGTTCCGAAAATAAGAGAGTAATGCCTATAGGAAACGATGTTGTTTTAAACTTGAAAGATGTCCAATATATAAATAATGTTTTCGAATTAACTTAAAGCTAGAGATTATTTGAAATACCTTCCCGGTTTAAGATTAGATATTTTTGATATTCCTATATCAAACATACACACAAAGAATGATAAAATATTTATCAGCTATATTATTAATTCCAGTTGATGAATGTTATTCTAAACTCCTTTATCAGAAGATTCGATGTTGGCTGAATTCTATTTTATAGCTTGCCAATTTGATAATTTATGCCATTATGTATAATTTGGCGTATACACTTTCTATATGGTCTTCGTGTTGTTACTCTTCATTTGCTTAACGGGGGTGGGGGAGCAGTATTTTTACCTGAAGGCATCATACCAATTTAATTTCCTATCGATCAGTCGTAATCCATCATCAGTTTACTTTGGATTTTTCAAATTAAACAGTTGCCGAAAGATATTGATTTGCAATTTATTCAACAGCTTAATTGAATTTTCAAACGATTGAACGTTTTGTTTTGAGAGATGTGCAGCTTCCGTCACAGTTTATTGCGACTTCATAACACGCATTTTAATTACATTTGTTTCATTCTTAAGTAAGAAACATATATTTCAAGAGAGGAAAATGCTTAATGATTCTTAACTACTACAAAATATAACGTACTTGGTATAACAATTCTATCGACAATAATATGTTATGAATAAAAAAGACAATCTAATATATTATAAAATATGAATTATGTGTCATCTTGGAATTCCCACAATATTGAACTTGATCTTAAATTCTGTTCTCTGCAATTACATATCAATATTAACAATAGAAATACATTGTATGCATGTTACTGGATATTGATATAATTTAATACATAATATTACTAGTGGGTGAATATTTGACAAGGTCATCGTCTACTGACGTGTATGCATATGTATTGGGTCATCCCATAAATAATGTGGTTTTCTTATACTTCTTTAACTTTTCAAAATTAAGTTACATAAACTTCTTTTCTAATGTAAAACATACCCTCCTTCATTTTCTACAATGCAGTAAATTAAATTTCGGCTTTTGCAGTTTATATTTGCGTTTGTGAATATTTTCCCGGTTTTTGTGTTTATATATTGGCCGGTATGTATTAATTGGCATGTGCCACATCGGCTATCATTGCATTTAGATACAGTGAATGATTGGTTTTCGTTGCTAAGGTCAAACGTTGCCTTTGTTAATAATTTTTTCACGTTTTTAGGCTCTCTTTTACTAAGACCTATAGCTCGATCTGTGATTATATCTTTTAATTCATTACTTTGACCAATGATTTGCTTTGGCAATGTTGAAGATATTCTGGTGGTCCTGTTCTCCGCTATTTTGGATTGTTCTCAGTTGTTGTATGGTTATTTTTATAGCCCGCCGTATGCCATTTTCTATAAGTAGAGACGGGTATTTTTGTTTCAGCAAAAATTGTCTTAGTTCTGTTAGGCGTTTGTTCCTGATATTTGCATCTTCTACAATGGTACGAATTATTCTGGCTATGCAGTATGGAATGCTGCGTTTTGTATGTGGTGGATGGCACGACTTAAAAATCAAGTATTGATGTGTGTCCTTGTGTGTGTAGTATATATCTGTGGTAATGGTGTTGTCCTTTTTAATTACCATTATATATAGGAATGGTAATTTGGTACTACCCATCTCCTTTGTAAATTGGAGAGATGGGTATAGGTTTTCAGGAGGTTATTGAACTCTTCCAGAGTATTTAGAGGTTCTGTTCAGATTATGAAACAATCGTCGAGGTATCTCTTCCATGTCTTTTCGATATAATCTCTAAATCCTGTGCTTGGTAGAGTTGTTCTAAATATCCCATTACAGAGTTCGCGTAAACGGGAGCAAATGCTGTTCCCATCACCGTGCCTTTAATTTGGATGTAATTCATTCCATTGAAGAAGAACGCATTTTCCAGAATAGGTCTGACTATTTCTAATATAAATGACTCTGTGAATCTGTTGGGGATCACTTCTCTATGTTTTTCTATCCAGTATCTAATCGCCTTTATTCCTAAATCATGTGGAATACTGGTGTACAGGTTTACAACATCAAAACAAAGTAGAAGTGAATTTGTTTCAGTTGTTGTGGGAAGATAAGATAGTAAGTCGATATCATCCCGGATGAAACTGGGTGTGTAGTTACATAGTGGTTTCAAAACAATGTCAATAGAATTGATTAGACGGTGGATAGGGCATACTGGACCAGCTATAATAGGTCTAAGTTTTAAGTCTTTGGGATCCAGTAATTTTATAGACTCACTTTCTTGCCCTTTTACTGCATTCTGAATATCTTTTGATTTATATAGTTTCGGTTAGCCGTAGGTGCTGCTGGGTTTTGGCTCGAAATTGGTGATGTAGTCTCTTTCATTATCGGTAAGTGAGTTGTGGTGTTTTGAAACCAGGTTGTTGATCTTCTTCATGGTGTGGTGGTCTATATTTGTATAGGTACGTATTTAACTCCTTGCCACACACACACACGCATTCACTCACTTATATACACATGTGCTTTCTGAATATATATCTTCCTCCTCTTAAATTTATTCTCAAGTCGCTAGTTGCATCATACACATACACAATAGCATGCACAAGGGTGTGAGTACATTCATATATTTTTTGTTCTGCTATTTTCAGTCATCGGATTATGAGCGAACTGAAGCCTCTGGCTAACGGTTTGAGTCGTACATATCAGTTCCAGTATTTAATTTAGCTTGATACGTATTTTCTCTCTCTATTTTTTGAAGTTATTAACCATTAAAAGAGTTACTAAAGGTCACCATAAAATATAAGCACACACAAACACACACACACACACACACACACACACACATACACACACGCTCGTACGCACATGTGCATCGTCGTTTATATTGTTCACTGTTACCAGACTATTAGAAACAACTGGTCTGCATTCTAAATACAATTATAATTTCTCGACAGGAGATTTTTCTCTACATAGTGATGTATATTGTACTGGAAATATAACGAACGCGAATCTGTCCCGAAGCTCTGACTTCCTCTCTATACTACTTATAAGTTTTTTTTTAATATAAATACTAATTGGTTACATAATACGAAATGATTCAATGCTAGAAGTAGCTTAACCTACAGTTAAAATTGTCTATCAAGGTTCTAAGTAGAATTACTTAAATATCATTTCCTTTACCTTGTAAGAGATAACTTCCATTTAATATGTTCGGAAATAAAATGTTAGTATCTTGGTATTAACTTTGAATAGTAAATGTATTATTGATAAACGAGATTTATGTCAATGAGACAGTTATCATCTTTGATTAGTCATTCTTCCAGCCTATTACCAAATCTCTGATAAAATGACTTATCTGGGATTAGCAAGATGGGTTTAGTTCATTGCTGATATTTCGTTTCGTTTTAGAGTCTTTAACAATTGGCACGAATTATTATCTAGGATTTATGATTTCAAGATTAGAAATGAAGTTAAATCTGTCTGTATCGATCGACTGTTCTGTAAAGCACTATATGATAAGACAAATAAACATTTGAATCATGACAAGAGTAAAGTACGGAATCCGAGGAAATTAGTCATGTCTGCCTTAATAATAATCAGTTCAGTTGATTCTGGACAATAGTTTGATAAATCCAATCGGCTCTTGGTCTAAATCAGGAATAAAAAGTCTAAATAAGGACTTCACTCAGAGAAAGGGCGAGTGTCTTCGGTACTTCACTCCAGATGGCAACTATTCTCCATGGATTCTTTCTTGAACTCTTTCCTTAATGTATTGTTTGCTATTTGGTAAAAACTCTTTTCCATTTCTAATTATCAGATCCTTAACGAGTCAGTTATAGATTAAATATGATGAGAAAATAAGACATAACTAGACACTCCGCCTGATAGAGATATCGAGCAATACACATAACATTTTATTCTACTCTCTGAAATCACTAAAGATATTATCTGATGATGTAGACCTAGGGACCAATAAAACAAGAAGATAGTCCCTAGATCAGGACTGACCATCCACGTTGATATGTTTAGTAGGTGTAGGATGAGATTGTGTTTCCTTGATATGAGCTGCGCTCGAGTTCATTGTTTCATCCTTATTTATGTTAGAACAAAAAGAAAACATAAAAAAACAAGATGAGCATCGACATGCAGGAGGGTGTCTGTCAACAGAATCATTCCTGTGTTTAAGACTGCTTTCAGTATACTGGAAGAAATATTGTCAGAGCTTGTGGCCTTGTGGTTTAAATTCAGCAAATGTATTTCTGCGCATGACCGAGTGTATGAGTGGTGAGAAGCTTCATGGAGCAGGAAGAGACTTAGAGGAGAGTGTCCCAGAATGTTTATAAATGCATGTATGCAGTATGTGTTATGCATGTATATATATATATAT
>NC_068986.1:24005448-24013217 GCF_001194135.2 Octopus bimaculoides | reverse complement strand
TATATATATATTTGAAGGGTACAAAATAATACCAGCATTGCTAGAGACAAGTAGCAAAAACGACACAAAAAGCCACAAAAACACTCATTCAGTAGCTTTTGTGGCTTTTTGAGTCGTTTTTGACTCTTGTTTCTAGTAATTCTGGTATTATTTTGCACCCTTGAATAAAAATTTGCATGTATGTATATGTATGTATATATGCATATGGATATATATGTATATCAATACGTATATTTTCGTACATATTAATACATGCTTATATATACACAATTACAAATAATCTCCAATATCACAAACTATTCACAAATGCAACTAATCGCCAATTATGAAATCAACATTACAGAAAATTGAGAACATCGTGCGAATGTCTAAACAATTGATTTACTACAAAAATTACTTAAAATTATCATTAAAATAAAAGACGTTTTCCCTGATACGTGAGAAAAATAATGATTTATGTTTGTAATTTCGAAATTACTAATATAGTAAAAGCTATTACTTTGCTTTGAAATAAAACACTAATGGACATAGTGACCCCCCCTCCCAATGTATACACACATATATATATCATATATATATATATATATATATATATATATATATATATATATATATATATATATATATATATATATATATATAAGTGTATTTGTGTGTGTACGTCTGTGTCGTTGTTTTGTGTCGAAATAACTGTTTCCGATGTGTATTGAAATTTTTTTTCCAATACATATCAACATATCTCAATAGATATTTTAGTTCCTGGAATACATATCATACCTACGTTGATTATCTACGTTATTAATCCAATTATATAAATATAACCAATGCTTCTCCGGTAATGTATTGGATATCATATCCTCGACATCGATGATAATACAACTGACACTGCTACGAATGTCGATGACCGACGATGAAAAGGGGATGTCAGTAGTAGTGGTGGTCATGGTGATGATGATGATGATGATGATGATGATGATGATGATGATGATGATGGCGTTGCCATTTCTATTTTTACACTTCAACACTGCCTCTAATTTATAAGAGGAATAGTACAACTGCTTTCGCGTTTTATGTTGCTGATCTTTGTTTTTTGTTTCATCGAGCTCCCGACTGTGATATCCCTCTGCAGACTGTACACAGAACTGTTTGTGAGAACGAATGAATTCTTATGTTGTGAGCAGAACTATCCTTTAGTTTGGAAGTGAAAAGTTATCTAATTGATGAACAATGGGAAAAAAGCACTTTATCTCTGTCAAAACGAAAGGCCATCTCTGAAAGATGAGATTCCCGTTTCTCCAGATACCATACGTTATTACTCATACTTAAGTATGTTACGGAATGTCATGTGATTTTCTTTTATATGGTTTGTATTGTCTAATTGCGGTTTTCTCGCCTTTAACCAGTTGGTTTATGGAGAACTTTAATGAAGCTGCAATGACAGATTTTCCTTTAGAAATTCAATTCTAAACTTCTCTTCTTAAACATGAGAGGATATTTTATCGCAACTTGCTTGGTATCTAAACAACCATGACTTTGTATGCACATGTTCTCATACACACAAACGCATACACACACAATCATGCACACACTCGCACGCGCACACACACACACGCGCAAGCACAATCACACATCTGCCTGTGTGCGTATTTATTTATATGCAAAAATATACATATGTAAGTATAACAATATATGTGTACATGTAGATATATGTGTGTGTGTACGTATGTAAATATATATGTATATGTGTGTGTGTGTTTGTGTGTGTATACATATAGATAGATAGATAGATAGATAGAGAGAGAGAGAGAGAGAGAGAGAGAGAGAGAGAGAGATAGAGAGAGAAAGCGTGCCAGTAGTAGAAAGGATTATTTCTTCAAGTCTGTATGATATATTCGTTATACCTCCACCCAATTCATTTCCGCACAAAATCATCCTGCTATTTCACACCAAATTCCACGTAATACTTTATTTTCAAAATCATTAAATCGTTTAGCTGAAGTTTTAGTTCAGCTCTTCTACGTATTATAAAATTTCTTTATAATGACGTACATGGTTTATATTTTCGTATGTACCACCAAAGTGATTTGAAATCATGTCAACGCACTCCTTTCACTCGATTTCTAAATATCCATTACTTTCAATAAACATTTCCAAAATATTCAAAGAAATTTAATTCTTATTCTTTCGGACCATTCAATGTCACAATTTTTCTGTCTGGGGATTGGTCTTCTTTAAGTTTTATTTGATACTTATTTAATCCTTTATCTTGAAGTCCAGATCGCATTTCACTTCTGAGATATGTATATAATCTTTTGTGTTCTTAATGTTTCACTTCACATCAAAACAATGACATCCAGTATGACTCAAATCCGCCAAATACTTTCCCAAATCCTTTTGGTTTCTTTTCTTCCATCTCCAACGTTTTTTCTTTCATGGCGTGACTCTTTAGAATAAGACAGCTGGTCGTCCATGTTTATTCAACATTCAAGTTCTTGTTATATGGCATTCATTAGGTTGATGTAAAATTTACCGGCAAACCACAATGACGAAATACGTTGGAAAATCTTACCCTATGTAGATGATCAAAAACCTTTACAATGTTTACAAGAGCAATTATCAAAACCTACCAGCAATCAGCATACTTTCGTATACTACGCCTGGGAAAAAGAGCATTATCACGGTCCCCAGATGTTTGATCATTCATTCCTTAATATACTATTCTATGTCTTCGTCATAAGAGGCAAGCTAACCAAACTGAATGTTTTTTCCCTATATTGTTGAGCATTATGCTTTCTCCCCAACTTCCCCAATTCTGACCACTCTCTTCTACACCAAACTCTCAGTTCGCCAGTTTTAGCTTTACAAAATCGTTATTTCACATCCAATTTCTCGCTTATATTTTTTTTAGCATTTCCGCAGAAATTGTTGCTAATCTAGGAGGAGCCTTTCAGTTTTTAATTGCTAAATGTTTTTTTCCTTGAACACATTTTTTTCATATCTCCCTGAATTGTTCACTAATTATCAGCGTTTCGCCTTATTAAACGCATCCCTTACCACTGTTTTAAAATGTCCATTCCATTTAACTCGAGGGCTTACTTCAGAGGTAATTCCTTCCCCTACCAGTGTCATTCTGATTCCTTCATTTTTACTATATTTTCATTCATTATTTTATATGTGATTCTCTTACTAGTTCTTGCATTTTGTTATTTACTTTCCTTAATAACTTTCAATTCAAAGAATTTTTCTACATTCTTTATTGAATCCTTTTTCCACGTATCAGTAGAGTGAACTACTCAACTCCCTCTCAAATATTTCACAATACATTTTTGCTCTGTTTGCTAAATTAATTCTCATATTGCATCTAAAATTCCAATCTCTTTCCTTTTTGGCTATCTTTAATCCGCCTCGAACAATTTTGGATATATTCTGCAATACTTGATTTTCATTCCTCTACGAGCCGTTCATGTCTGCATTTCCATCTATAGCTTAAAGCACTAGAAATCGATTCCGACATTCAATTACAAATTCATCATTAAATCTATAACCCTTCAACTTTTATGTATCAAAACTGGTAATCTCTTCTTTCTATTTTTAGCCTTCAGCCTTAACTGAAACACCCCTATTGATAAATGATAGTTGCTTTCAATATCCGCGCCTTGATATGTTCTAACGTCAAAGGGCTATTCTCTAAGTAACCAATTTAAAAGTAGTAATGCATACATACATAGATACATACATACATACATACATGCATATATTCCTACATACATACAGACGTAAGGTCGTACGTACATACATACATGCATTCATACGTATATACAAGCATACATGTTCATATGCATGAGTATGTATGTATATGTGTTTGTGCTTACGTATGTGTGTGTGTGTGTGTGTGTGTGTGTGTGTGTGTGTTTATGTGTGTGCATATAAAGACATTAAAGCATTGTATTAGTTGTTTCGTTATAGTTTAGTCGATGATTCATACAGAATAACTCCATAGCAGAAAGACATTTGAAATAATGGAAGGATAAAGTCACCAGCAATCCGAAATTGATAACACTTTCAATTTTTGCATATATATATATATATATATATATATATATGCATCTATATATGAATCTATATATGATATATAAATACACACAGATACATATGTGTATATATGTGTGTATTCATTTACCCGATCAGCAATGCACACGCTCTTCTATACATACTGAAAAATTAACTTGAGCAACCATCGACCTGTAACCCTTGAAAATATTTATAGAATGCTAAAGTGATTTCCTGGATATTAACTATGAATGTGAAGGACTTTAATTATCTGCCTTCCGTCTCACGTCTTTTACATTTTATATCTTTTATTCTCTCCATGATGCTTCGTTGACCATAGGTGCTCTTGTCACTATTGTATATGTTTCCGTCTCTCTGTCTGTCTCTGTCTCTCTCTTCCACCACTCGCTCTCCCTTTCTCTCTCCCCTCTTTCTCTTCCGTCTAAACCCCTTTCTCTGAGGCTGATTCTTGTTACCTGTCTTTGACTGATCGCAATTGTTATTATCTCTACTGAAACGTTTTTCTTCACATTAGGTCATGTGAATTGGGAACAATCTCCGGCAGATGCTTCCGTTTCCTATATTTCATGAAACACTGACACCACATACATTTCCAAACTAGATTCTACCAATCATCTAATCGCCTGTTCATATATTCGATTGTCCCCACAAACGCTCTTTACCTCGCTCCATATACATCGATCATCTCCGTTGCATATATTAAAATTCACACGTAAACTGCTGTGTGACAATAGTAACTGCTACATTCCACTCTCTTCCGCATTCGACTTTCACATCTGGATATCATCAACGAGGAATTCTAGTTATTGTGATTTAATGTACCGCACTTCTATACATCTGTAAAAATGCAGTTTCTTTCCTCTAATACCAAACAGCATTTCCTACACCGATTGATAATATAGAACTAAAAACAACATCCTCCATGACTTCAGTTCTCTCAACAGTCTTTTTCTCGAACATAAACATATTGTACACAGACGCGGCCAGTGTAGGAATTTGCAGTGCTCACCTCCTTACACCAGTAAGTTTCATTGCTAGCATACAGACATGCCAGACACTACTTATCTTTTTCTGATTTCAAATCCTAACTTCTGATAAACTATCACTGTTTCTTCACCTAACGCTTTCTCCAACCAATACATTAACGCAACTTTAAATCACACGCATATTCTAGATAACGTCTCCTACTTTCTGGAACACATAGCCTTCATTAATAGAAACTGAAGCATTTCTGTGTATCCATCTCCAGTAGATTGTGCCTCACTCTTTAACTATGATTGACAGGTAGGCAGTTGGCTCAAAAAATCCCCTTCTGCATTTCACACAAACCAGAACTCCAATTCCGTTAAGTGGCTTACTCATAACGTCGGTGCATTAGTTCAAAGAACCCGATCTACCATGCTTGTTGAAAAACATTTTCGCCCACAACTGGATAGGTTTTATCAATCTGAACGACTCTTGCAACTCAAAAACCGCAAGCACTTTCGACTCTCAAAAGACGAGTGATTCTTTAATTTCCTACCGAAAGAAGCATTTCAAGTTCTTGGAATATTTGGTATACGGATATGTATTTGATTTTAATTAATATTTATTCTAGCAAACTTAAAGCAGGATTGTCCTGATTAGAAATGTATCATAAAAATACACAATACACGAGCTAGTGAGATGTCTTCCGCTCATGTTCATTTGGCCTCCTAGACATAGCAACCGATTTATATAACTCTAGCCTTAAACTTTGAAAAGTGAAGGACTTTGGACAATGTGGTCCTAAATAAGCGAGAGGAAATTCTGATTGCAAATAACTGGTTATAGATTATTTTATTGCTGACTTTGGGAGAAAGAACATCATATATCAGATGCTGTAAATGAATTATAAGAAAGAGATCCTAGACCTTTTAGACGCTCGAAACTTATATGTGTGAATGACTACTTGATTTCCTCGGCAGAAAATATAAGAAGTGTATGCACATTTAACCTCATATTGTTTAGATGCATTAACACTTGGAAAGTTATAACGGAGAAAGAAGTAAGCAACGATGGATTTGTATGAATTCAAATAAGCGACGATTTATTCCTCTCGTTATGAAAATAAAATTGCCGAAAGAAAATAATGATTATATTACAGTCTGGAACAAAGGTTTAAATGATTTCATTTTTGCTGGGTTTGTTGATGTGGCTGAGGTCAGCTGCCTGTTGCGGTAACGATGAAGACCGGAGAAGTCTGTTGGAAGACAGTTGTGTGAGAGGCTGGCGTCTGGTTCATCGACGCTGGTCCAAAGAGACGTGCTGTGTGGTCAATGGCTGCTGCCAAAGACCAAGCTAGGCAGAATGCAAGGGTTTCTACAGCCCTAGATAGGCTCCAGAGATAGAGTGGTCTTTCCCGTGTTGAAAATAAAGTGTTGCTAACACGCTATTAGACATTTAGTAACCGACTAATACATGCAACTAGTTTGGCAAGCGATGGAAAGAAAAGGTCTGGCGAGCCCATTCTGCTGTATTTAAGCTTAAACAACCAAACATATAAAAGCATTACACACTTTTGCTACAACTATTCAGAAACACTAAATATTGCACTGCTGTTCATAGTCTGATACTCTTCTCTCAAACCAATCAAGTACAATAAGGGAATTGCGATGCAAATACTGATTTAATTAGCAGTTTAGGAAGCTTCTATTTAAACTCATCATCTTAATTCGTGATGTGTATTCGTTTCATGAATTTTTAATATATGGGGGAAATTATTCGTTTCATATAGAATAATAAACCAGAAATGCCTCAGACCTACTAATTGTTCAAACAGACCTATTAATTGTACATTCGAATGCATTTAACCATTTGGTTCTGGGTCTGAATTATTAATTTTCCATCTCTTCACTCAAGGAGAAATATTCAATATAAAGGTATTACATGTTCGATCAGTGACTACGGTCTTCTCTCTTTTACTTCGTTAGTATGAATAGAGAGGAGAGTGACAATAGCTTTATAGTCTGTCTTAGGAGTATCAGGGACTCTCATGTAGTCAGTAGTGTTACGTTGAGCAGCCTGCTGCCGAATTCTGATTTTCTGAAGGAAAACTTGAAAGTAAGGTTGACAACTAAGAGGTGAAAGAATGAAGGGGGAAACGATGAAATTCTTTAAAATATTTTTAATTGGAGATAGATTAAGGTCAATATTTTATAACAAAATAGTCAGTTCTGTTTCTAAAAATACAATGAAAACAATATGAAGGAAGGAAATTAGAATTATTAGTTAAATTTATAATTTGTAATAACGTAACAACAGTGTAACACACATACATATACATATACAAATACAAACATATATACTAATATATGTGAGTCTACAAATATACAAGACTATATATATATATATATATATACATACACACAAATACTGAGACAGTGGAACAGGTAAAATGCAAGCTACATATCTTAGTCAGCTGATTCTCTGAAGTAATAGTGATATATAGGAGTCTTTGATGTAATTGTTATTACTTCTTATCCTACACTGTCCATTTTTTTTTCTCTTTTTCTTCTACCTGCTACGAACAGCTTGTAGTTTACAAACTTCCTACATTCGAATCTCTAGATTTTTATCCTTCTACACACACACACACACACACAAACACACACGCACACACACACACACACACACACGCACACACACACACACACACACACACACACACACACACACAC
>NC_068986.1:23998273-24005385 GCF_001194135.2 Octopus bimaculoides | reverse complement strand
ATATATATATATATATATATATATATATATGTATGCATGTATATATATGTATAAAGCACGATTTATTCACGATAAGAATTTTTCGAAAACCGAGGTGCTACTGTATATATCTATATCTATATCAATATATCTATACACACACACAAATCCAGAGAGAGATAGAGAGAGAGATAGAGAGAGAGAGAGAGCGAGAGAGAGAGAGAGAGAGGGAGAGAGAGAGAGGGGGAGAGAGAGGGGGAGAGAGAGAGACGCGTGGTGCAGTGGTTAGGTGTGTTGCACCCACGATCGAGATATCTGCTGCTGCTTCTAGTCCAAATAAGGGATTTTTTTATTCAGCTGGACGGCTGCTCCCAATACCATTCAATACTTATTCACTAATTCTTACACACCGAATGGTATAAAACTGTGTTTAACCATGTGATTATACACCAGAAACCTAGCGAAATGAGGCTAAAATGCATTAGGCTTTCTCATTAGCTGTTGTCCAGACGACTTCCGCCCACCCTCCGCTCGATATGTATTGTGTTTTGAACGTACACATGTATAAAAGAGAGATGTTCTCCGGACGATTAATAGAGCAAATTGTCTTCCAACAACCTATTTACATTAACTAGTTCATATTGACGGGTATTTCAATTCCATATTGCTTGTAATACCTATGACGGATATATAAATATATATTTTTATACTTACGACTGTTTAAGTAAACTACATAGTAATGTCGTAGTAGAGAATACAGTAGAAAATTTCACACTTTCCTTCCACATTTAAAAATATCCTAAATGTTTTAAGATATGTTTTAATAATTCCTGTAACGTTCATACATTCACCACGGGCGTCGGACAGGGAAACGATATGAAAAAATACTTAGTCAAGTCGAAAAAATTAGACCGTAGACGTTCCTTTTAGAAAGATTGCTACGAACTCTCGAAAGGTTTTCTTCACCTTTCTTGTAAGATTAAATTTGCTCAAAAAATAATTAAAGATAAACGCATGTGACGAATAATATAATACATAGATCTGTATGAAAAGCTAAGTGACATGTAAGTTTTGTGTATGTATTGAAAGTTTCCACGAAAACAAATCGATCAATGTGCACCAGCGCACATTACTTCTAAGAAAAATCAACATCACAAGCACATACAATATTCATCAAAAACACATCATGCCTTTTGATAGCGTATATGACACGAGGTTCACAGAGAAGTACATCATTTCTTTATAACTGGGCAATGTACATTTTATCATTTGGATTAAATCATGTGTTTGTGTGTGTATGTACGTACGTGATCAGGAGTGTGTGTAAGCTAATATATATGCACACACAGCTAGCGATCTTTACAGCTTAAGAGCTTTTTACCTCAATATTTACACATTATTATTGTTTTTATCTGCTTCGCGTTTCAGTGTTAAAAACTATATAGAGAGAAGAGTGGAACCGTTTTGCTGCCTGACTTCGAAATTGCAATAGAGGACAAACCTTTTATTTAAGTTTTGAATTTCATATCATGTAGCCCGCCGACAGCTTTATTGTGAATAGATATAATATAAGTGGTTATAGTAGATTTATAGCGGTTTTGACTGCTATTTCTAAACATTTAAGGGTTTTGCAACCCTCTCCATTATAATTGTGATTTATTCACAAGTATACACACTTCTTATATATATATATATATACTCTTTTACCCGTTTCAGTCATTTGACTACGGCAATGCAGGAGCATCACCTTTAGTCGAGAAAATCGACCCCAGGACTTATTCTCTGTAAGCCTAGAACTTATTCTATCGGTCTCTTTTGCCGAACCGCTAAGTTACGGTGACGCAAACACACCACCATCGGTTTTCAAGCAATGTTGGGGGGACAAACACAGACGCACAAACATATATACACACACACATATATATATATATACATATATACGACGGGCATCTTTCAGTTTCCGTCTACCAAATCCACTCACAAGGTTTTGATCGGGCCGAGGCTATAGTAGAAGACACTTGCCCAAGGTGCCACGCAGTGCGAATGAACCCGGAACCATGTGGTTGGTAAGCAAGCTACTTATCACACAGCCACTCCTGCGCCTATATATATATATAATGTTATTGAACATTGGAGTTACACTTACAATCCAGCCATCTTTTTACTCATTTTTACTCACAATATGTGGGCCGACCCGAAGCTAAGATAACAAATGTTTGTTAAAGTTTCCATGCAGTGTGACCGAACTTACGACCTTGGTATTGTAAAGCAAGCTTCTTAACCACTTCACCCGACTTCCTTCTCAACTGCATTCATTTTAACTCACACATCTCCGATTCGATTATTTGTTGACAGCCAACTCCTTGCCGGTCTTCTCTGTTTATCGATGATTCCCTTATCTCATGACAGGATATTTACTACACACTATTCGAAATTGGTATAATATAAAGTTTGAAGCTGAGTCATCGTAGCAGATGATTTAATCCGTAGATAGTTTTCATCAATAATAGTGACAGGGGGCGTAAGAAAGTTCAAATTCAAAGAACATTTTATCCACTAGACACACATTAATTGACCTACAATGCTTTTGTATTGCACTTGCAATAAGCAGACACTGAACTGGTTTAAGACATAACAATAAGATAAAAGAAGCGATAAATACGATTAATGATCCTACATTTATACATGGAAACTAAAAGAAGTTAGCGACATTGAGGAATATATGATGGCGCAATACATTTAATTAAACTCTTCCATCAGGCAAATACTACTTGATTAAAACGGCACAAATAAAATACGTAATTACATTTTATATGTTCCACCAAGAGATAAATTGCAAGCATTAATGAAGTGATCAGTCTTTCAATAGAATTTGCTGGTATGATGCCAAAGTATACGAGTGATACTAACAAAAACACACAAATCCAATAAAATTGTCTGATGCAATTTAACGTTAAATCTTCACCGTATAAACCAATTCCTGTCTTACTGAATCTCTTTCATGGCATTTAATAAATCTTTCATCTCGTACAGAAATGTCAATTTTGGGTAATATCTTTTATTTAAAAACAAACTTTGACCTTTTGTTTTCCGATTGCTCCTCGATATCTCTTTAAATATCCGACAAAGACCGATTAAATTTAATTACTCATCTTTAAATCTTTCTCATTTTGGTTTGTTGCCAAGTGAAACTGTGCTGTCTAAGACGAAAATAATCCAACAGTTCTAGTATTTCTTCTTCTTATGAACTTTGTCTTGATATTTAAAGAAACCTTATAACTCAGGTGAAGTTATTTAAGATTCGTGTAGAGAAGCATGATCTTTAAAACCCTTGCGAGTTATTTTCAAAGCATATTTTCAAATCGTATTTGAAATATGTTGACTTCATTTCACCTTGTATTCATTTCTTGTTGCAGTATCACCACCAGAATCAAAACCTAGCTAACTGAAACAGCAGGTTCAAATCGTACTGAAAGTATTACGATTGCATTTCTTGTTTTATATCAATTCCTTTGTGAATGTTCCTTCCAACGCTAAAATTTCTGAATATGAATTTGTGACACAATTTCAAATTGTACTTGAAAAGTTTTGACTTTACTGATTCATCGTAAAGTATCGCCTCAAGCCGATTAAGTTGCATTTGATACACATCAGGAAGCAAATTATGTTAGTGCCATCATATATAATATAACACTCATGGTTCCATTTGAAAGTAATTCAGATATAAATGTAAGATAAAATAAATGTAAGATTAATTTGTGAAAACGTAAGTAAATTACAGCTTGATTACAGTCACATCAAAAACATTTTTTATCATTTCTTTATTGTACAAATTCAGATAGCGATAGGAAAACATTGCTTTCTTCGTGAAAATACTGTGTGTTAGTTGTTCTTGTATTACAAAGTTCTCTACCTCTGTTTATATAGATGTGTATTTATATACATGTGTGTGTGTGTGTGTGTGTGTGTGTGTGTGTGTGTGAAACCGTTAATCCGAACATATTTTCTCTCTCCATTTTTTCCCCTCATCCCTTTTTGGCGAAGAGCGTAAGCTCGAAACGTTAAAGACTTTTCCATTCATCCCGGGCGTCAGACCTACTTGTTCCCCTGCCACCTATCTTTGTCTTTTGTTTTCTCTACCTTTCAGCCATATATATATATACATGAAGGAGTGATGCCAGAGCTATGAAATATTTCATGGATTAATTTCAACTATGCTTATTAATAACCGCATTGTTCCTGTTCAGGTAAACTGATATGTGACTATTAAAAATAGAATGAAATGTAACTGCTAAGAATTTCTCTTGAAATTGCGAAAATTTGGAATTGTGTTTTTATCAAGTATCTGTAGAAAATGGTTTTAACATCCAATGATATTGATGCACACATCGTTTCTATATTAAGGGATGACACTCCAGGTTTATGTTCAGTGCAAAAGTGAGGCGGTAAATTTAATAGGGGGAGGGAAACGCTATAATATAACCTAGGTTTTAGATGTCCTGCAACTTCCATTACATTCACTGTGTTCACCGTATGACGATGGATGACAGGCGATTGACTATATATCAAATGCACAATGCTATTAGCATATCTCGTTAGAGAGCTGAGAATATTTAGCAAAATGCACTTGGTATGACGAACATTTCTGCCCGCCAGGTGCCACGTCTCCTGACCCCTCTACAAAAGCGCACCAGGCAGATCACATTAAGGAAAATTCTGACATTGCTTGAGACAGATGCAGCTGATTTACTTGATCCTTTCTTAACCCAGGATGAGAAAGGAACAGTCCGAGCTAGAGACAAAGAAACAGTCCATGCAGTGGAAACACCCCCTCCTAATCTGCCCCCAAAGATACCAAAGTCGTTTCCTGTAAAGGGAAGGTCACGGCCTCAGTGTTTTGGGTCGCAAAAGGTATTGTATTTATTGACTATCTTCAAAAGAGTCACACCCACAATGGAAAGCACTCTGCCAACTTGTGGCAGTTACGAATGACCAAACGCCTAAGAAACATGAATTGTTTTATCAGGATAATGGTTCACTACACAAGTCCTTGGACTCAACGGGGGCTCTGCGTGACTATGACATTGAACTGGTTGATCGCTCTTCCTCTTCTCTTGATTTGACCCATCTAGTGATCATCTGTTCCCTACCGTGATAAAAGAACCGGCTGCGAACCAGTATTGCATTGATGATGACGTCATGTCTAATGTTGAAAACATTTTTGAGCAACAGGGTAAAAAGCTCCTTCATCAATGAGATCCAAGCCCTGCAACACTGATGCAAGGAGTGCGTGGACCGCAAGGGAGACTATCTTGTAAGGTAGTCTATGTTGCAAGAGAAATTGTTGGTTACATTCCATAAGAGAATCTTTGTCAGACTATGAACTTTCAGCCGATTCTCGTAAATACACACACACACATAATACATATATATATATATATATATATATATATATATATATATGTGTGTGTGTGTGTGTATGTGTGTGTGTGTGTGTGTATGTATCTATATCTATATGTAACGTGCGTGTGCATGTGTGCGTGGGCGTGTATGTGTGTGTGAGAGAGTTTGTATTTCTGGGTGTATACATGTATATATATTCATAAATCTTTAGAAAGTGAAGAGGCATGGATGTAAGATTCAGTCAGCCATAAACAATATTCATATAAATGTCTGTCACACGCAATAGTTGATTACATGTACTTATGAAATAAATCTAAATATAGTATTTATTTGTCTTTCATCTAATATTTTAAAATTTCTTATATAAAGAATAAATAGTCAAGAAATACAAAAATATCTTACAAAGAATCACCAAGATTGATAGACACATGGTTGCATGTGAAAAATTATTGAAAGATAAATGAAATGTGTACCAATATTTCGCTTTCTTATTTTGATATCAAACTCCCCGAAAAGACATTTTGCTTTTTATGTCTGAGAATATTTCATTTTTAGCATGTTTTAATCTTTGGTTTGCGTCCATGTTTCAACATTGTCATGAAGCATATTCTAAGTCGGTCATGTATTTCCCAATACTTATTTATTTACGGCAGGTAATAATTTTATCGTTATCTATTCATGGTATGGATAAATCGCGTTTTGGCATGAAGTGACGCAGTTTAACACAATAAAGACCGAATATTGCTCTTATGCACTCATAGAAAAATAAACGCGCGGCTTCTCATATATTGAATATATTGCATCAGTTTCTTTAAATGTTCAACTTGATAATGCTATTCATAAGGCATGTGTACAGTAAGAAATATTTCCGAAAGTGTCATGAAGTATGATCGTACCAGGAGCTACATCGTTGCGAAATAAGTTTCTAGATCAGTAAGTGTACACTTTTTGTTCATGTATCCTTTCTTGCAGCCATGTACCTCCATCAATCCACTGAGTAGACATTCCTCAACATAAATTGACCTCAAACATTCCGAAAGAAATCCAATATTTATCATATAGAACGTGCTGAAAATTATCGAAATTGTCTAGATAATTGTCTATTTAGATTTGTATATCTAGATCGATACTTCACAATCGTGAGATCAAATCGTGTTGTCTGTTGTTGAAGTTATGTTCTACTGCAATGAGAATCTGTCACATGTGTAATGGTAGCGAGGATTGACTCAGTAGATTATTAACCTCTACTGAGTTAAAAATCTATTGGCATTCTGGTGTCTGCTTCAAGGGCGCTCTGGGATAGGCACGTTACAAACACTGATTACAGTTTGTGTGTGGATTTATATAAAGATGACGGAAAGGAAAAGAAAATAGAGGGAATGGGGTAAAAATTAAACAGCGTACAGTAATCCTTCGATTATTACGGGCGTTACGCTCCAAAATATCCCGCGATAAGTGAAAATTCGCGAAGTAAAAACAGTACTGTACTGTATATATATATATATATATATTTTAAACTAGCCAATGTCAGTTTAGTTTTCTACTAATTCTCTTATCTACCTTTATCTTTCAAGCGCATTCTTCAAAATTGCGATTAGTGTTTATTAATATTTTGCATCGTTAAGGAGCACAACAGATATGTATGTATATATGTATATATATATATATATATGTGCGTGTGTGTATGTGTGTTTGTGTGAGTGAGTGTGTGTGTATATTCATACATACTA
>NC_068986.1:23993317-23998165 GCF_001194135.2 Octopus bimaculoides | reverse complement strand
TATATATATATATATATATATATATATATATATATATATTCACTCATAGGAATCTAATGCAAACCATATATACACAAGGCGCAGCGAAACGTGATTGATATCGAAATGACGTGGTTGTGAAACCAACTATTTAGCTCCAGGCAAATGCTTTGCTGGCGTATGCCATGTTTCCCTTTCTAAGAGCAGCTTGCTCTGATAAATATTTTTTGAGTAGACAGTGGTCAATCCCTTCCCGATAATACTAGGCTCCTATACTTTAAGTCGATGTTTTGTAGTGTATGCTGGCCAACTGACGTGGATTAATCTAATCTTCTATATCCACGTGACCAGATTCCCATTAAATTTAGCTACATACTGTTGTTCTTTCAATGCTTTCTTTGTCCAGATGTGATACCGTCACCATGTTTTCAGTCCAGTAATTATTTTTACGATCTGTTTGTAAAACTGATCGAAACCGGTTTTCATCGGGAAATATAAACACAGACGCGGTCACAGTTATGTTAACTGCTTAATTGTCTTACAGTATTCAAATATATTGGGCTTTTTCGCTTCTTGCAGAACATAATATGGAAACATAGACATTACAAATAATTAGCAATAAAAGCACACGAAAATGGAATTGTTCTTAGCTCTATGCATCGTATATAGTTAACACACACTTAACTACTAGCCATGCCTTTAATTAGTTGTGTTACTAGTTTTGTATTTAAGTTCTTATATGAACGCATGTATGTGTGTGCATGTATGTTCGAGCGCCTGTGTACATAAAAATGATATATAACATATAATAAAAGGTTTTGTCACGCTAATTATCGTAAAAAAATATCATATAAAGACAATAAACTCTGAACTAGAGGTGTATAAATTGACAAGAGCAGTTGCGGTTATTCAATTGCCACTCGTGTGTTCAGGTAGCAATTAATTACGGAAGATTAACACAAAAAGAAGAAAAATCCGATATCCGAGTTAGACCACAAGGAAAAGAAGCAGCGTAAAGAGCAAAAATAAAATTATGTTGAGCAAAAAATATGATAATTAATGGTAATGGCAGAAGAGACTGAATAACTTGTTCTTTTTTATTAGTTCATCTGTGAGACTGACAACCGTTTTGATTAGCATGAAATATTGTTTCATTGAGAAATGTTAAAGTGGTCGAATGGCAAATTTAGAATAAATTGTATCAAAGTAGGGAGAGAGGTTTTTACCTAAACAAAAGTTTATTGATATATACATGTATAGTGATATATATATGTACGTAAAAATATATATGTAGGTACATAAGTACCTAAATACCATACCGTTGGAATATCGATTGTATTAAGTTGCTAAGGGAGGAAAAGCGCCTTTGTTCTGTCTAGGCAAAACAAAATCAGTGAAAATTATACAGTTGAATTAATTTCCCTGAAATTTGTATGCGTATACTTTAATGGTAAAGGGGCTGAAATAACGAGCTATCATTTGCACCTCGCCTGCTACTATATATACAACTAGTAAAAAAAAAGAAACACTTCCGATCACATTTCGAGACATGTATGATGTGTAAATATTGAAAGAACTTTTGCTCCAATCGATGAGCTTAATAGTTCGAGAAAATCCGATTACATAGAGATTTTTTTGTTTTACTATTGTAGCCACTGTTGTTTGATTGATTTGATTATCTCAAGGTCACACAATTTCATTGATTTTAATTTCCTTTAGAAAATGCAAATTTTTGACAACTAAACTGAAAAGCTGTGCCCTTGTTTGGTGAAAGTCACTCGGTAATATTCTAACGACAATAAAATGTCATTTTTCTACATTCGAATGTTGTTACACCGTTTATTTCTCATTGACAAACGAACAAGCGAAGCAACCTCATCGATGTAATCTCTCGTACTATAAACACCAAAAATTATCCATCAAATGGAACATGCATTTGAAAATATGACGCTTTTGATAACGTAGCCCTTTAAATCGCAATATGTTCCCGCTTGTTTAAGCGCCTTTTATCACAACTCTGCTTGACCAAAGATAATTTCGTCCGAAGAAATGTTACATTCCCCAAACTTACCGCTTTTTGTCTGATACTTTTTCCAACAGTAGGAAGTTATTGAACAACGTGCCTTGTAACCAATGCGATATTCTGCCATTATGTTTCTAAGACTATTTTTGTAATTAATATCGTAAACATACTTTCAGCAGAATTCGTTCCAACTGAAGTTTTCTTGAAGCAATCATTCTAAGTGTATGTTAATACAACTACTGAAAAAAAATTGAGAGGGGTTATTTTATTCTTTCTTTTACTCATTTACTTGTTTCAGTCAAATGACTGCGGCCATGCTGGAGCACCGCCTTTAGTCGAGCAAATCGCCCCAGTACTAATTCTTTGTACGCCTAGCACTTATTCTATCGGTCACTTTTGCCGGACGTAAACACACCAGCATCAGTTGTCAAGCAATGTTGGGGGGACAAACACAGACACACAAACACGCGCACACACTCACGCACACACATACACAGACACACACGCACATATATATATATATATATATATATATATATATATATATAAGACAGGCTTCTTTCAGTGTCCGTCTACCAAATCCACTAAAAAGGCTTTGGTCAGTCCGAGGCTATAGTAGAAGATACTTGCCCTTGATGCTACGCAGTGGGACTGAACAGCATTTTATATCTTAATTTTTAGTCCAAACTTCGATCAATGTTGTTCAGTAATGTTAAACGTATTTGATAAAGTGAATGGCCTAATCTATAAACAGTTGAACTCACACTCATAATGAGGTAGAAAATTATTGGTTGTAAGGATTAATCCTCGTCAAGGAGAAACAATAAAAATCCTTCTCAGTGAGAAACAACATAAAAATCACACTTAAGAATTAATTTGCAGCTTGTAGTGACAATGAGCTTAATGTCTGAAATGTAAAATGACAATTACGATCTCGTTTCAGTTTTATTATATATAAATATAGCGATATATATGAGAATTTGAGTCACCACTTCATGGGCTACTTGCTGAAATAGCAACCAGATATGTAATAGTCAATTGCGCTACTGTAATATATTAGTAAATGAGAAATGATTTATGTTTTATAAGAAATCTTCAAAGTGCAAATCTTACTTGTACTTACCACAAATTAGATGATACTTAGATTAAAAAGCTTTGGTGAAGACATTTCTCTTGATGTGGTAACTAAAAATAATGACATGGAAACTATTTGACAGTAATACCTTCTACTTCAAAAACATATAGTTAAGTGTAAGCTAACCAACGTAATGCAGTGAATTCCAAATCATTTTAAATAATTAAATTTACACTCGTTATACAGAAAAAAAGCTGTCCTTTTAATCATTAATTGTCGTCAAGATACGAGTCAGAAATCGATTTATATACTGATATAAGGGCCGGCATTTGAAACGAATGTTTTAAATACTTTACATCAGGGTGACAATTGTAAAGAAACGTAAGCTTTATGATAAAATTAGATAAGGCATATTTATTATATCATTGTTGTTCATTCGAATTTAAAATAGGGATTCTCTCGAATAATTTAGTCTACTCTATTTTTAATTCATTATTATTTTCTAGCTGGGTGTCTGATCTATTGCAAACTGGTTAAACTTTACGAAGAACCTTTCACTATTAGGTTGCTACGAATGTCTGGTTCGTTGGTTTAGGATCATCTTTCAATCTTTGCAATTATATTAAAAAAGAAAGTAGAAACAATTCCACACACGTGGTTTAACAGAACTTTATTTCAAATTTTCTCCAAGCCGTTTCTTCCATGAGCATATACTTAATCTAAACACTATTTCAGCAAATATATATTCCCATATGTGCTAACATTTTTAAAGTTTGTGTGTTGGCGGAAGTTAGGTTGTTATTTCTAGAAGATCGATGGTCATTGAAGAGATTGCTTCAGCTTTGCCGGGCACTTCCCCTGGTTATTATCATTGCTTCTCTGCGTGTGACAGTGAAAATTGTTTCCCAGTAGACTGTATCGCCGAACTCTCTATTGCCCTGCTTCTTATTGAATGTATATTTCTGATGGGTTTTTTTCCCATCAAGTAGCGGATAAATGCAATTCGAATTCTCCTCCAGTTCCTGACTGGATGTTTCCCCAAGTTGCCCAAAGTTGTGAGAGGTTATACTTCCAGATGTTGAGTTAAAACCTTGAATTTCATATTGCTTTTTCTATAAACCTAAGATTAATCATTGCCTTCAATTAATAAAAGAATCCAACGAATACCCGCCATCTAGAACAATTGTATTTACTGTACTCCAAAATATGTGAACACAGGTTTAGGCAGAAACGTAGACCAAGGCAAAACGTTCATTTCTTCTGAAATTTTATTATTAACGTGTACGTATTCTCATTCTATTATTCTTATTCTCATATTGAAATAAGTTTCATAACGGAATATACTGGTACCAGTTATAGAGATATAGGGTATCTAAATATTTATCCTAATTATTATAAAAGGCAGTTTTAATAGAAACACTAAAGTGCCACACTGAATACTTTAGTCTATTGCAATCTAACTCATTTATTACATTCTGCGATAAAATCACTCCGGTGAAGATATTGTCATTCTTCTGGGTCGATAAAGTAATTACCAGACATGAATACTAAAATTCTTCAATTGATTCCTCCCTGCCCTTTAAATCTGTGGCCTTGTGCCAATGTAAGGAATCAATATTTCTTTTATGTAATAGCTTGAAACAGCAAAGTGCTGAAATAATTATATTGTAGCATTCCATTTCATTGATCGGAATTCCGAGTTCAGTTTCCCTTTAGATACATTTTGTAATTCCTGTAAAGTAATATGTGTGTGTATGTATGTACATATGTA
>NC_068986.1:23987673-23993306 GCF_001194135.2 Octopus bimaculoides | reverse complement strand
TATATATATATATATGTCTGTGTGTGTATATGTATATATATATATATATATATTTATATATATATATATATATATACATATATGCATACAGCGTCATATACATACAAAAAAGCGTGTGTCTAATAGATTCTAGAGAAAATAACACTGAAGGTATATTGAATTAAAGCAGTTCTCAAATATTTACAGTAACAATCGATCTATAGCAATCATTGAACATAAAACAGAAACAACAAAATGAAATGGTTTATTGTTTGTAGAAATAAATTAATGAGCCTTGATACGTGTTTATTTTAACCATTAGAAAATCCTCGAGATGTGACGAGTTTCGCTTAAATCACATGTTATGCATGATGTACAAGAGTATGAATTAAAAAAATCATCTCAGAATTTAAGAAAATATTTTTTAGGTACTAAGAATGCGCAAGTGAATTTGAGTGAATTTCAAGATTAAATAGCAACAAAAATTACTTTTCCGAGCGTGAATATCTTAAACAATCTAAGACTAAGATGGCAACGTGCCTGTTTTTTAATTGAGTAGTTAAGATTTGTTGCCATTATTTCTTCTGTTGAATTATTCCGCTATTCCGTTCTCACCTTTTAGCTGGTAATCATTTAAATGTCTTCATTAATCCGTGACATAATTTTTAATTAGCCAATGTCAATTTAGTTTTCTACTAATTCTCTTATCTATCTTTATCTTTCAAGCCCATTCTTCAAAAATGCCATTAGCATTTATTAATATCTCGCACCTTTAAGGAACACAACAGATATGAGTGTGGAACTATCATTAAAACTTTAAGAAACGTCTAGAGATGTGTTGGGAGCTGATTAACTTTTATTATATTAATTATGTATAGGGATAATTAATATATTGACATGACGACCTTAAATTAGATTTTAATGATAATGTATGCCATTTAGAAATACCATTATCGATACAAAGGAATCAAAATGACTGCATCCACAGTTCCAAATGCATGTCATTAACAATTGTGAGTCTTTTCACTACTCTGCGAACACACTTTTGTGATGATAGGGCCACCTAAGTATTATCAAATAATAATAACTCGTTCTAAAGTCTGAAATTTTAGGAGAGGAGACTTGTCAATAACCCTGAACCCAGGACTTGACTAGTTCGTTATTTTACCGACCTCGTCAGGTTGAAAAGCACAGCTGCCGTCGGTGGTATTTGACGTTAAGACGCGAAAGAAATGCAGCGAAGCATTTTGTCTTGTGAGGTAACGATTCAGCCAGCTCGCTGCTTTACAAAAAAATGAAGCAGAAACTGGATTTTCATATCCAAATATTGAGAGTATTCTGCAAGGATATTGAAATAAGTTTGAGGTAAATAAGTGTCCAGTTCTAATTATGAAGAGGGGCCTGAAGATAAAATCTGATTGCATAAATTTACCACAGAATATCATTTGGTCGCTGTGGAACAATGACGGATAGAAATACTTTGGGGGTACTGTTATACGAAGAGATAATGGAAAGAGAACTGATAGAGGAAATCGCTGAATAGTAGAAAAGGAGTTAGAAATGTGCTCGAAACAAAATTAAATGGTAGGAATATCATTAAAGAAATAAATACATGGGCTATGCCACAATTAAGACACCTGCCTCTTTCTTTAGCTATGGTTTGTCCTTTCTAGGGACAAAGCGAGCTACAGAACTTGATTAAAGGAACCAGGTAGCTGCTCACAATGCTCAACGCACACCACCTTAAGAGTAATACCGACAGAATATACCAGCCACGAAAAGAAGGAAGCTGAGGATTACTAATCACAGAGGACACGATTAGTACTGTGAAAGGAAAAAAAACAACAGAAGAAGCAGATTGACAGAAATGGAATTACCTGGGCAATTGATGTAGAAAATCGAGGACGTTGAAAGCAAAGGACCCGAAACGAGACAGAAGCGTTAATTGTCGCCGCCCAGGAACAAGCCATTAGGAAAAAGCTAACAAAGACAAAAGATCAACAAAACTCAGTGAGACAGCAGTAAATGTAGAATCAGCGGGAAAGGCGACAAAAGCATCAATCAACTCTGGAGTGAATGCAGTTAGCTAACTGAAGAACAGGCAAGGTTTCGAAATTACAGAATAGTGGTATGGACACGGAGAAATGGTTGGAAATGACAAAATAAACAAACAGTGTAGACTCTGCAATTCCTTATGATACCAAAGTTAATACAAAAGATAGTGCAAAAATTGAGAAATACCGGACCTATCCAGAAAGTTGAAGAGAGAGTGGAATACTATAGTAACAGTTTAATCTTGTAATTGATATATTTTTCACAATACCAAAACTGTTACCTGTTACCTAACAGACTGTAACATACTGGAACGGAGACACGCATTTTATACATGCGGAAAAGTACCATCCTATATTCATCCTACTACTACTACTACTACTACTACTACTACTACTACTACTACTACTACTACTACTACTACTACTACTACTACTACCAATTTTGTTGTATTCGTTTGTACTTTCGCTTCAGCCCAGTAAATTTTGTCCAGAGGAGAAAGATCGTAAGAAGATTTACTATTTCAAACCAAACATTACTAAACATTCATACATAACATGTCCCCAACGTAGTTTTTCTGTTTCTTGAACTTAAATTTGAATTCGAATTTAATTCATGTCTCGTCAGAAAACATTTGCCTCAAACTTCTCTCCTAGCTTAACAACACACCATGAGGTCCCAAAGTACCCGCTCGCTGTCTCTCAATCTCTCACTATATCTCTCTCGCCATCTCTCCGGTTTTCTCTCAACCCCTCTGTAAGTACACAAGTCAGCTACTACTACTACTACTACTACTACTACTACTACGACTAATAATAATAATAATAATAATAATAATAATAATAAAAATAATAATAATAATAATAATAATAATAATAATAATAATAATAATAATAATAATAATAATAATAATAATAATAATAATAATAATAATGATTTTGTTTTATTCTTTTATATTTTTGCTTCAGCCCAGGAAATTTCGACCAGAGGAAAAAGATCGTAAGATGATTTGCTCTTTCAGACATAACTAAACATTCATGCATAACATTCCCCGACGCAGTCTTTCTGTTTCTGAAACTTAGATTCAAAATTGAATTTAATTCCTGTTTCGTCAGAAACATTTGCCTCAACAGCTTCTAATGTCCTCTCTCATCCGTACGTAGGACAACACCCACTCTCCACCTATTCGCCACCAGCAGCTTCCATTTGTCCAAGCAAACAACAGCTTTGAACGAATCAATCGACTCCTAAGCCTATTTGAATAACGTGCCTGTACACATATACTAGTCCGCCAAACTAGCATCCTACGTTCCTGACATAGCAAACTAAAAACCGAATCACACTACCCTCTCACCAAACAGAATGACTCCCCCATATAGATAGAGTAGCAAAACGAGCAGGCTGAACACTACCATTCTATTTTCTAAGGTCATAGAATGTACTTTAAATCAAAACGATACTGGCTTACTCACAGCGCAGTCACTACAAGGTCATAAACAACCACGACAGCAGCAAAAATGATCACAGAAGGAAAAACAAAAACAACAAAAACAAGGCCACCGTGACTACAGAAAATAGCAAAAATAGCCAGAACATTGAAAACAAGAGCACTCAGAGAGCGCTAACCTCTGCCAAGGCAGCACCAACGTCCTCTCAACGATTAACCGGAGATGATTTTTAAAATGAGAATATCTGTAATAAACTCGACTGCTCTCACCAACGAGAATACTAAAAATGAACCCTGACTGCTCTCAAAGATTAAGTAAAGAAACAGGAAATATAATCCAGAATCCTTGTCCGGTATCACATCGATTCCAAAATCTTATCAGTTCGTGCCAGGTACAAGGCCAAACATCTCTGGAAGTTTCATACGAATCAATCCAGGGGTTCTTCAGATATCTTGTCCATGGACAAACAAAGAAATAAATACGACTGAAAACATTACCTCCCTCTTCGCTAAGGCGGAGGTAATAATAAGAAGGTAATAACGTCAAAAGGAACAGTACAGCTTACGACAATGCTACAACTATCACTGACAGTAGCAATACAAGCAAATATTAAAAGTGATAATGATGTGCCCTGGGTATGGCATGAAACATCATCTGGTTGTGGCGTCAGGACGCGGGATGAATAATGTTACCCTTGACCATAACTTCATTCAGGTCACCGTTGAGCAGGCTGTAGTATCTGTAAAATCACCTCGAGACCTTGAAATAGCAGTTTGGTGTCTGGCAGGGTTAAGTCATAGAAAGATGGTGTCCTTTTAGCTTTGTTTGGCAACCCTCTATCGGGACACCATTTCTAGAGTGAAAGTAAGGAGAGACACAGCCAGAAGTAAATGACGTTTTGAGTTTCATTAGAACAGAAAAAATTAGTGAAACAAATCAGTTAATCATAGCTGCTACTAGATGGAACGCAAAGAACTGGAACAATAGATTAGATTAGTGACAGGAGATCTCAAGAATGAGGTAGTAATCAGAAAAGTGAATGGACAGTACAGGTTAGAAGAAAAGGGAAAACAAAAAGTACATGAAAGATTGTCACAAAGGATGACAGCGTTAAATGGTCAAACTGAAGAGACTTGATGCTAGATGCAAAGGCTTTAAACATAATAGATTGGCCGAATCAAACAGAAGACGTCTTTTTGAGGAAATAGTGGAGGACCAGCATCGGGAACCGGTTCCTGATGCAGAAGAAAGTAAAATATTTTGGGGGAAATTCTCGAACAGGCCGGTGAAACATAAAGAAAGTGCAGAGTGGGTAGCACAGGTGGAAAGACAACTTGCAGTTTTGCCAAGACAAAATGACGTCAGAATCGATATGTATGCAGTGAGACTAAGTTTTAAAAAATAGCAACTTAGAAAGGACCTGGCTTGGATGAAATACAAAGCTACTGGCTAAATAACTTTACACATTTGCATGAAAGGATCGCTGCTCAACTGGATGAATGCCTACAGCATAAAGACACTCCTACATTATAGATCCCTTGAAAGATAACTTAACATCACTAAAATCTACGTCTGAAATTCTTGTATGAATATGATAATTATACTGATGGCTTCTAAGGGCTAAGAGATACTGCAGTATTGGATATAATTCCAAAAAGGAGTAACGTGAACGGCAGCCCAACCGGATTGCGTTGAATACATATCTCTCATATCAAATAAGTTGTCTTTTAGAATATAAATCAAAATAGAGCTTGAGTAGTAAAATGTTGCTGATTCACAGTCGAATTTATCAGTGATTATTAATTTCTAATGGCTAGTTCAACTGGTTATAGCTTGATAAGAAAAGCGCTGCTGGCACATGAATTACCATGCACACGCTACAGATACGCTATCAGACTGTGATGGTGTCAATTATTTTAACCAGAGCTCACTCAGTTCGGTGACACATTTCCTACTGAGAAAGTAATTATATATCTAATATATTTACCATATTCATAAAACAGACACAGACGAACGTAAGCATTCATATGTGTAAATATATATAGCAATAAGTGTAAGCATTTATCGTTATTCCTCTACCTATCCGTCTCTCAATATCCGTATATGTGTGTGAGTCTGTGCATATATATATATATATATATATATATATATATA
>NC_068986.1:23982551-23985684 GCF_001194135.2 Octopus bimaculoides | reverse complement strand
TATATATATACATACATTCATACATACATACACACATACATACATACATACATACATACATACATACATACATATATGTGTGTGTGTCTTTCACTCTAGTCTCTCGTGGACCAGTGTACTGAGAATTGAGTTTGACGGCGTCGGGTCACGTCTATCACCCTCATGCGCGCACTCACACGTACACACATATATGTACTTATATATATATATATATATAAATATATATATATATATATATAACTGAGAATTTGTGTCTGTCTATGATTCTGTATGTGTGCACCACTAAACTCGAGAACTATCCAACCGATTTCATTCAAGTTTTAGACATGCATTACTTATTGTCCATGGATTGTCATGGGCCACAAAAAATGTTCAACTTCTTGCCTAATGCGAGCCCGGAGTAATCTCATAGACTGTTTCGGTATTACGTGTCAAATGTTAAACAACATCTCCATTGTAATGTGATATACTAGTTTCACTTTTATATGGTTTCAAGTTCAGTAGTTTCACTTTTAATACTTTCCCCCCGCCAAGGAAGGAGATTATGTTTTCATCATTGTTAGTATGTCCGTTGTCTGTCTGTGTGCGAAATAACTCAAGACGTTGTGAATGGTATTTGATGAACCTTGCCGGAAGAGTTGCTAATGACACAAGGAACAGATGATGAAATTTTGGTAGTGATCCGGGATTTTTTCTAGATTCTTGAAGGATTTTTCCTTTGTTATATTTACTTTACATGAAGTATTACAATGTTACGCACTTTGATTATCTCCCTTGAAAACACGTTCATCATTTCCACGTAACCTATGGTGGCGTTGCTGTTTCTAAAGTTTATTTTCGTTTCTCTATTAGTAATTTTACTCGAGTATCTATCTTAGATTTCAAGGATGACACGACTAGCCTTGACTATTGGGATGACATGACAAATCCTTGACTATTGGGATGATTCCTGTTTTGAAATTTTTTTTTTAATCATATGGCTGTGTTATGTTTTTGTATATTTATATATGTATGCATATTTATGTATGTATATATAGGTATTTATATATTTTTAGTTTTGTATATATGCATGTATCCCCGAACAGCACCTCTTATGCATGAGTGAAAATCTCCCCCGTAGACTGAATATTGGACAAGTTGCTCCTTTTAAAATTCGACCGTCAGTACAGAGTAAAATGCAAAAGGAATTTAGCGCCACAAAGTTAATACGGTTAGGAATAAATAAATATTAAGTGGGTGCATAAAACAGAAATCCATTTTGCAACAGTTTTAGTCTGCGATAATCTCTTAGTAGACTCATTAACGAATATGGAATATTTACTATTCAGCAAATGGGAAATTTTACCTTTGAGGGAAAAAATCTATTTGTTATCAGACACTGAAATGACATGCTTAGAGGAAATATTGAAAAGCGAAAGTGTTATAAAATTGACGGTAACCTTCTGCCAATTACTCTTCGTGAATATTTACAATGAAGCTACCAGTTGTGCTTTCTTCGAAAACTCATTACATAAATAGAAAACTTTCAACGGAAGCTCAATGAAGTCCAAAATTCCATTCTACCTGATGTAGTAATGGCAAGTACCTCCTGCGAGATTTCAACGAAAATAAAAGAGAAACTTTCTGACAAAAATATCTGAAGAGAGCTTTCATTTACGAAACTGTTATAGGCTACTCGTTGGGGATATCACGTAGAAGTTAACATCTTCCCTGTGGGACAATGTACCTTAAACAGGAGAGCATATAGGCACCATTTTCACAAAACCTGGGTCATTGATGTGTGAAAGGAATGGATGGTTTCATCGAATGGATGGTGACACGTATACTGAGCTTCTCTGAATGTCGTTGTGAAGACAGATATTAACATATAATATATTATTAGAAGTGAAGTCCTATATAGCTGACTTAATTTCTCGTTTTCTTATTTATATACTGTAGAATTGTTTTGTTAACGTTTACTTGTATTTGTTGTTCTGCATGGTTTATCCATCACAGAAGATAATTCTTGTAATGTTGCTTTTGCCGCTATTCATTTTTGAAAGTTACATTACCACTTTTTTATCTTCTACGGTTGTCTTCGTCTTATACAGTTTTTAGTTTTTGTCCATTTTCAATTTCTTTTCTTCTCTTCTTCTTCTACAGATACTATCGTGTCCATTTTATGTCATGGTTTTCTTCTCTTCATCTTCTACAGATACTATCATGTCCATTTTATGTCATGGTTCTTCCTTGTACGTTCTTTTCATTGCTTTCAGTCATTTTTTTCATGCTATTAAATTCAACTTTGATGTTATTGTATGCTGATATTCCTAAGTTATTCTTAAGTTATAGTCTGCATCTTTCGTATTTTGTTTGAATATTTGTTTATGTTTTTATAAAATAACGCTATGAATGTTTGTATAGATGTTTTGAATATATTCTTAGTTCTGCAATTTAGGCAATATTTTTTCTTCATTTTAGGTGTTAGTATTTGTTATACATATTAGTTGATTTTCATAGTTTATTGTTATTCGAAATAAATTCTAATTCCATTGTTCATCACTGAATATTGTTGTATTATTAGTCATATTATTTTTTATATCGTCTGCAGTTCTTGTCATCATTCCTTTTGATTGTTTTTTTCCCCTCTAATTCTGTACTTGTAATTTTGTTTCTGTTCTATTCTTTGACTCCGTGTTACTGTTTTCCTTCTTGTGTAATCTACTATGATCTTGTAATGTGTTTGTTTTCCTTTGATATAAATGTAGCTACCCATCCTTCCTTACGTTATCTTAGGAGAAATTTCTTCTAATTTTCCTTTTGATAGTATTCATTAAAGAATATTGTACAAATGGTAGTCGTATACACCTTTTGAGACATTGTTGCGGTTGTCATTATCTAAAGTAACGTTTATGTATGTCAATCTAACTTCATGATTATCTTTCAGATTATTGTTTGTCTTGTTTCATTCTCAATGTACTTGTCGGGGTTGGCGATCTTTCAGTTTTACTTTGATATTAATACAGGCTTATTTTCATGAGATATAATCTGTTACCCTTATATTTTTGTTGAATTTTTGTGTCTTCCTATTTAGCTATATTATGTACGCTGAATCGTTCATTATGTATTTCAGCCTGTTTAATATCTTATCTAT
>NC_068986.1:23975051-23980051 GCF_001194135.2 Octopus bimaculoides | reverse complement strand
TTTGATCATTCATATCATATTTGATAATATTCTCATTTATTAGCTCCGCCTTACCGAAGGCGAAGGTATTGTTTTCACTCGTGTTTGTTTGCTTCTTTGTCCGTGGAAAACATATCCTAAGAACAACTGGATGGATTCGGATGAAACTTTCAGGGATGTCTGACCTCGTGACTGACACGACCTGATTAGATTGTGGGATCGATCCGGCCCCGTATAATGATTCTGGATTATTTTTCCTGTTTTGTACTTCATTCTTGAGAACGGTCGGGTTCATTTTTAGTATTCTCGTTAGTCAGCACAGTCAAGTGTATTTCAGAAATTGTCATTTTAAAAATCATCTCTGGCTAATCGTTGAGAGGACGTTAGTGTTGCCTTGGCGAAGATCTGCGCCCCCTGAGTGCTCTTGTTCACTCATGTTTTTACGGTGGATAACTTATCTTTGAGTGCTATATTGATCTCGGTTATAAGAGGAAGACAAGCGAAAATAGATAAGTTTGCTTGAAAATGAAATGAATGATAATAAACGCCATGGAATAAAATGAGCATGCCCTAGAAATTCATATCAAATATAGATTCCAGTTTTATATCTTGCTCATTTTCTTTTGTTGTATTCTGATTTCTTGAGATGGGGTTGACTCGTTTTCTCCTTATATTGATTTTGAAAGATAAATAAAAGGCAATGTGTGTATTTCAAGTGAATTTTTTGAAAGTGAAATAAAATGATAAGTAAAAATGTTATTAAAATGAAATATATTTATCATAAATTATTCTTTCTAATTTTCACAAAAGACCAACAATATTGATGGGAGGTGCAAGTCGATTGCATGGACCCCAGTACTAAACTGGTACTTCCTTTATTAACCGTGAAAGGATGAAATGTAAAGTCGATTTCGGTGTAATTTGAACTCACAACATAAGAACACGGAAGAAATTCAGCGAAGCATCTTTTACGACGTAGGAAACGAGTCTGCAAGCTCACCATCTCCCTTTCATGATTAATTGACCACAGTTTTGTTCTCAGTGGATTATAATTTTTATAGTGTATGAACTAAAGTTTACACGGCAATTATTTTTGGTTTACAATTTTTAGTTATGCCCTTTGCTTTGGATTAAGTTCATTTTTAATACTTAATTTATCATATTTGCTATCTAATCTTTGATCATAATCTCAACTCTTCATATACGAAAAACTGTGGAAATTGATATGAATAATAACATGCAATAGTTTTTACAATTTTAGCTCTTGATCTACTGCCTTTGGTTTGATATCATCGATTTTTGAGTAGGTTGTACATATTTGTTAGTGTTCATAGTCCTGCAACTATAATTTTACTCTTGGCTTTTTTGTTGCTTGATATATGTGACTGTATTCTTTCTTAATTATCTTTATTCTTATTTTCCCTTCATGTAATGCATTTGTTCTACACCTGTAAATGATACGTCATTGAAAATTGGAAGGTGAAATAGTAAAACAAAACTTTATAAATAGATATGAAGTGTGAAACAAATAATAAACAAAAAAATATAACACTATGATTTTACCTTCGTACCCGTTAGGTTTTCATCTTTAGTAGTATATTTTATATATTTATATACTTTGTTGTATTCCTGGCTCTTTATATTCAGTCTTGGTTATTAATCTCCATTACTCTATGATGGCTTATTCACGTTTCTTGGTTATATTGTTAGTTTCTTTTTAGACTTCATCATTATTCATCTACGTTCTACTGTTATATACTTGTCTTTACTTGTATTTGTTTTATATATTTTTGCATTGATATTGCTTATACATGTTTTAAAAGGAAAACAAAAAGTAGATAATCAGCAGGTGGAAGTGAAAGTTTAGAAATTGAAATTAATTATGAAAATAAACATAAAACGAAAGGAAAAAATAACTACATACTTTACTTCTACAAATACATGGCGTCATTTCTGTATCCCTTAGGGAGATATAATGTGGACTGTTGTGGTCGATAGAGTGCAAGTTTAAAAACTAAGAAATCATTGTTAGTTGTTCAAGTGTAGTAATGGTTGTTTATATGTTTTGTATTTTTAATGATATTTGTTATTTTTCATAATTTATTAATGTTGTATGTTGGTTATGTATGTTTATCCTAGTGAATTCATCTTTGTTGAAAAGTACTCATTATTCAGTTTCATTATTCTTTTCATGTTGTTAACATTTTAATTTTTTCTTTGTCATGCACCACTACTGTTGATTATGCAGCTTTTGTGAACAATATTTTTTATGGTAAATACACTGAAAGTAACTCTGTATGTATTCTTGGTACATGTGATTGTATTCTTTGATGTACATATTTTGTTTAATTTTGCTTATAATTGTTAAAAAATCAAAAACTATGTAGGCAGCAGGTGGATGCAAAGCTTCTGAAATTGCGGTGTATTGTAAAATTAATAATGCAATGAAAACAAACCATATTTACCTTCATGACGACTTAATTTAATTTTGTGCCTTTTGAGTAACAATGGTGGGGTTACGAACAAAAGCGACTTTATTCTTTGTTCCGGCATTAAAAGTAACTTTATTCTTTGTTCTGCATATGTAGTTCTATTTTATGATATGTTTGGATTGGCGGTTTCGTTCATTTTTGCCATTTATGCGTCATTCCTCTCGCCAATTAATACTACTTCTTCAACTGGGATTGCATTGCTGGTTGTTAATTATTTTAATTCTGCTTATAGGTGATAAAAATTAAATAAAGAATAATTGAGTTTTAATGAAGATACCATGGTAATTCAGCTCAGCTATGGTTAAAATCTTATTTCTATATTTCGTCCCTTATCATTTGGTGTATTGAGATCGCATTCACTGTGATTTTCTCCTTTGCTCCTAACATCTCGTTATATTCATCTTTATAATTGTTAAATTAAAATTAGAAAATTTATGCTTCAAATTAAACTTTGTAAATGGAAATTAATTATGAAACTAAGAATGAAATTAAAATAAATACAGCATAATTAACTTTTTGAAAACCTAACTTTAGTTAAATCACCCACAGCTATTGTTATTGGTGGTAGAAACACAGAAATGGAAATTACATTTATTCTCTAGTTTGTCATCCTGTTATATATTCATTTATATTTATTTATTCATTTATAGTGAAATATTTCTTTCAATATTTGTTTATAATATTAGTTCCTGATCTATGGTCGTTGGTTTTTCGTCATTGTTTTTAAGACTTCTTACTGCTTTCTTGATGATTTTCATAGAGCTAGCGCTATGATTTATAGTTTGTTCTGCACAGTTGCTTATATTTAGACGTAATTTTTTAACCTTTGAGTCAAAAAAACTATTTGTTCCTCATCGGCAGGTGTTATAAGATATCAATTAAAACAAAAATATATAAATAGAATAAGCAATGGAAATTAATTATGATGCAAGTAGAATTAAACTAAAGCCTAGTTTCCTGAAAGAAAATTTTGATTCTTCTGGTGTTTTGTTTTTTATATTTATATACTCTGTATTTTGGTTATATTACGACTTCCGCTATATTGGTTATATTGCTTCTTCATCTTATTTGATAGCGTTTATTCTACATTTATTATAAATGTTAGATGTTTTCAATTCCTATTGCTGCAAGCATTGTTTCTCCAGGTAGTATTACATTCTGAGTTCTTAATTAGTTTTATTTTCAGTTTATTCAACAGATATAAATATGACACCTTACTATAACACAACCTCCTTCTGCACAACGCTTTTAGTTGTTTTATTTTCACCTGCGAAATAAACGCAAACTGATACACGTTTTGACATTCTAGAAAAGGTTACACATACTTTCATGTGTAATTATTTAGACAAATATTTTTTTCTAATTTAGAAGGTATTGATGAAAGAGTCTAAGCGCCAGTTGTCTTCTTCATGGAGGCATGTCAAAAATCTTCACCTGAGAGCAAACCTATGACTAAAATGCCAGCCACTGTCTTTTATTGTCATTCTTTTAGAAAACAGTGTACTTCCATTAAATGCAGTCTTCCGCTGATCAGCAGTTCTAGTTTTTGTTTTAATATATGAAATCCTAATTATTTTTAAATAACTAAACGCTAACGGTAAGATTTCGCTTTCGCGCATAATTTCCAAGGAAATAAGGTATAATCTCTGATGGGACTAAGAGACAATTGAACTAGTTATATTTAAACTAGAAAATACTGTCAGTGCCCGATTTGATACTTCATAGCTATAGACAAATATATAGACAATTAATATTGATGGAAAACTGTCGGTTCAGGTCTCATACAGAAAATTCTGAGGGGTAACCCATGGTTTCATCAATGGAAAGGTAATGATCTAGTTTTCCAGAAAGGAAACGCTACTGTTCATATATAATTGAATTTTAGGGATATGGTGAATGTTAGGAATATAAAATAAGTACCTTTAATGATACCGTATGTATTAGGGCTCTCATCCCATGAAATCCATAAAATACCAGTTGGCCCCTCCACAAAATTTCAGGCCTTGTGCCAATAGTAGAAATGATTATTATCATTATTTAAAAAAATATTATTGAGTGGGAGGGCAGCGCATGCCATCAAAGTGACACTGGTGTAAAATATACGAAGCCTAGTATACTCATTATGACAACCCGTATCATACGGGTATGCCAGGTACATGCATCTCAACCATATGTGCGCGACATAGTGATTTCATATTATTATGGTAGTCTGACCTTAGAGTCCCTCATATCGTGAGGCATTCTTGTATAGTAATGCCCTTATATAAATAAATAAATATATATATATATATATGTGTGTGTGTGTGTGTGTGTGTGTGTGTGTATGTATACATGCATGCATATATATATATAGATACATGCATATATACACTAGCACAGCTAGAATGTGTGCCACCGCCGCACTCCACAAAAAACACATATTGTCTTTAGCAGATCCAAAGGTGGTGCCCTTTTAAAAGTGCCGTCTGGGTCGGACCGCCTCTACCGAACCTAACTACGCTGGTGCATATATATATATATATATATATA
>NC_068986.1:23970342-23974580 GCF_001194135.2 Octopus bimaculoides | reverse complement strand
TATATATATATTTGTGTGTGTGTGTGTGTGTGTATGTATGTATGTATGTATGTATGTATATATATTCGCACGTGTATTTGTACACGTGAGTACGTGCCTCATGTCTGCATATCTTGGTTAATGGTTAGGAATATATACACGTCTAAAGAAAGTAAAACGTACAAATTTTAAATATTAATTCACTATTTTTCATTTATATCAACTTGCGTGTATGTATATATGTATGTATACATGTATGTATGTATGTATGTATGAATGTATGTATGTATGTATATATGTATGCATGTATGTATGTTTGTAAGTATGTATGTATATATGTATGAATGTATGTATGTATGTATGTATATATGTATGCATGTATGAATGTATGTATGTTTGTAAGTATGTATGTATATATGTTTGTATGTATGCATATGCATGCTACTACTTGCATCTCTGTGCGTGTGTATAGATACGGCTGTGTATGAGTGTGCCATTATCATTAAATAAACTATTTTTGGTGTTTTGTTCTTCCGTTAATTAAATAATATCTCCTCACATAGCTGGTATATCGCATTCTCAATATCTACATGAATAATAGACATATAGTTCATTATATGTTACCAACCATAATGACCTCGAATCTCGACAAGATTTTCTCATTATTGACGTTGTTAATTTTCTCGCAAATGTAATTTGAGTAAATTTATATTTTCTCTTACTTGTTTTCTTGTTCATGTTACTAGCTTGCTTGCTTGCTGCTGCTGATTTTGGTGCTGTCACTGTTGTTAATATTTTTGTTGTTGTTTGTTGTTGTTGTTGTTGTTGTTGCCGTTCTTGTTATCTCATATTGCTGCTGCTATTAAGCATTTTTCTTGTTATTTTTGCTGATATATTAGGATAATTACTATGTTTGTTGAAAAATACAATATAATGTGTCTACCAGACAAAGTCGACACTAATTTAAATGATCACAAGAGAAGCCAAAATTTGCTTTCTTTTTCGAAGTTTCTAGAACACTGAAGCTAAACAATCCAGTACTTCATCAGATTCCTACAAAGCGTATTGACTTGGGCTCCAGCACTTAAATGCATCTTAGTTATTTTCTAATTAAATCTAGTAAATAATGAGAAATAATTTAACAAGCCAAATAAATATGAAAAGTAAAGTACGTAAAAATGCGTAAGGCTGTTAATGAACAACGTAATAAATATTTCCAAAGTGCACAATAAATTATATAGTACAGGTTTACAGCAAAATTAGATGCGTTATTCTGTTTTTTTTTTATCTTAATAGACAGGATTTCGGACAACCAAGAAACAATTCTTGTTTAAAAGTGGTTATTGATATAATTTTGGCGTCTAGAATATTTTATTTGTGAGTATTTCGAAGAGAATAAATATATATATTACACCGTATTCTATATAAAATAATACAGTTTACATATCAGGTTATAGTTTCGTCTAGATGCGAAACATTTCGGATTTGAAATCTCTAGACAAAACATACTGTAAAACTCAATCAATATCTTCTCATCTTTGAGTATGCATATCTCCGTTGTAATTAAGTGGCCCCCAGCTGAGGGCTTGTAATTATGTACGAAGCAAACTCATATCGTATATAATACGATATATACGCGCGCGTACACACACACACACACACACACACACACACACACACACACACACACACACACACACACACACACACACACACACACACGCACATACACACTCATACGCACACACACATGAACTGTACGTTATTCGAAATATATTTGCGACTTTTTAACTTGTAGAGGCAAACTTACTGCAATTATTGAGGAGAAAAAAATGTCCTCTTATGGTAAAAGGGGCAATTCACCATATCTGCCCACTGTTTCCCCCTATAGGTTTCTCGTGACAGATGTTTCTGGCTCTTTAGCCTTGCTCAATGGGAAATTCCTGAGAGAGGTAACCCTGGGGACAAGAAACAATCAACATCAGAGACTTAGTTGCGCTCGAGGACCACCTGGTCGGAATAAATATAACAGCATCCGTGCCAAACAGTGATTAGGAATAAACTAAGTTTACGTTAGTCAAAATATGATTGTCGCAGCTTTTAATTCCTAAATGCAAATTCACTGCAAGGCCTTGAACCTTCCCAGAATTTTTTTCTACTCGTTATTTCCCATTGAGTGAGGCTAAAGAGCCAGAAATGGTCATCACAGATACAGGGAACCTGAGCAGATATGTTTTTACACCTTTTACCATCCCTTTTCCCACGGTAACTGTGTTCCCAGAACGCTAAAGATGTTCAAACAGAGTGAGATGAAGCCTACAGCAAGATGCAATAGCCAGGTGATATAGAGATATGGATGGGAAAAGATCCAAAGCAACTTACCTAGGCCATTGTTCGAGAAAAAGCTGACATTAATTCTGGCATAGCTGGACTTACTTCTGTAAGCGCTGGTTTGATAGATTATCTTGCCGTTGTCAATACATGATTTGTCAAAACAACACATAATCCTTCAATATGGAGCTGACCATGGTGTTGACGTATTAATTTATAAGCACTGACTACTCTTCTACGTTCCTGGTACAGCAACATGTGACCTGAAGCATTCACTTACCCAGTGGTTTCTCAAAATCCAAAACTTGCCGAAACAATGCCTGTGAATAATACTAAAATTTCTGGTTAGTAGTGATTTACAGTCACCATTGTTCCGATACCGGGATATCATACCGTGATGTAGCACCTGAATAACAAAGCAAATTGCGATAACAGTAGGCACCGATGTTCGACTATAACAAGCACGTTAGACTGATCAAATAAAATAGCCGCTTAGCTATATATATATATATATCATATTATGCAAATGTATCATATTATGCAGAAATTGTGCTGGTTAGATCTATCCAATTTTGTATACCTTCTGTTTTATCACAGCTAATTAGACTATTTGCATGCAGGAAATCCAAAATCCTTGGTTGATATCGTTAATTTAGTGCCCAGTAGATGTGCTGGGCTGACGTCTTTCACAACACATCCGCTCTTTCTCAAATACGACACCATTTTACTGTCCGTAAAGCTGGTGTTTCTCGTAATCTTCTTATAGTATCGATGTACCTCTAACAAGAGAAGGACAAAGAAGCCTGGAATACTACCGTAACGTTCGTAGTGTAGGCACAGGAATGCTAGACGATTCCTTCTCACAAGTTAGCCATATCATTCGCTGTTCCAGGAAACGAAGTCTTATTTTATGTCTTACCTCCTCTTCCTCTCTGATTTGTGTAAGTTCATGAATCTGTGAATCGAATCTCACAATCTTTAGTGCATGTGCTCGAATATCTCAGGATGGTGCTTCCAAAACGCTACAGACGTTTAATTGGATCAAATATTACTCGGCCTCCACAGACGTCGAAGTCAGCAGAGTTACTTGGGATGGGCACGAGTCTTTGAAATGCTGTGATTGTGATCATCTGCGAGATAACAAAACCGAATAATCACTCAGAATAGATTGGTTGGAAAACAAGGAGCAAATTTCCAGAATTGAGACGTGAGTGGTACATAATCGAATTTAGCAGAAGATAGCAAATACATTGAATGCCTATAGTAGGGAGAAAAAGAAGCAAATAATAGTTCTTTAGTATGTTAATAGTTGTACAGTAATGTTAATAGTAGTACAGTAATGTTAATAGTTGTACAGTAATTCAAACAGAATTCTATGTCTAATTGTTGAATTAAGTTAGAGATGTGCTTAATGTGTACGCCTGCATTTGTATTTGGCTTTGTGTACGCATAGCTATATACACGTGCCGTTGCGTACGTGTGTCTGTCTGCGTGTGTTAGTGAGTGCGTATTGTGTTAACATTGCACCGACTCTTATCTACGAGTACTGTGTGGTCGTTCGTTTTATGCACAAAATTGATAAAGGCAATTAGTATTAACCGCTGTAAAACTGTAATGTAAACTAACGATATTGTTGGTACGTTAGTGCTGTTGACGTGTTTATATCGGGTTAAGTAAGTGGTTAAATGGAAGGAGTTGAACTGAATGTTTCCCTGAATTGCTTTTATTGATTGTCGATGTTTTATGATTTAGCTGATGGGTCAATGTTGCAAATGTAAATAAAGGTGGGTCAGTTGTAATTTATAAATAGGCGCATACGCACACAGATGTACACACATACTCACGCATACACACAAACACACTCATATAAGTTTGAATACATACGTGCATGTATTTTATACATATATATATATATATATATATATATA
>NC_068986.1:23968169-23969616 GCF_001194135.2 Octopus bimaculoides | reverse complement strand
TGTGTGTGTGTGTGTGTGTGTGTGTGTGTGTGTGTGTGTGTGTGTACGTACGTATATGTGTGTGTGCGTGTGTGTGAGTGTGTTTTCGACGCTGATTAGATCTAAACAGTATAGTTTCCGCATCATGTGGTACAGCGAACAGAAGGTTAGTTCTATATCTATTTACTGATGATGGGAATGCTCCTGTTCCGCTATTTTGTTCTGTAAATAACTCCTAAATAAATTTTCGTTGTGAGTATGAAGCGAATAGTAAGTATCGGTGAAGGTAAGTCTATGATAAAGGCTGTTTCCAGATTGCTGATTATTGGGTTACTCAGTTTAAGAAATAAACAGGAAACACCACAGCTTTTTACTGAATCATTTGAGTAATTAATGAGTTATCGTAAGGCTCGAGAGCTGACGTGATGTCTTAGTACATTGTGGAGCAAAATATAGTCACCCAACGGTCAATTGTTTATATGAAAAAGTTACGACCTAAATATACCTCCCACGGACCGACATATTAGAAGCGTTTCTAAACGAATTCCATTTATCAAATTTCATTCATAAGTATTTGGTTCGGCCTTATTAGACATTTACCCACGTAGCCACAAATGTGATATTCAAAATTAGTCGAATTTATTTACCCTAGTCAAATGCTCACAACAAATAAAGCTCTGATAAATTGCGGCTCAGTATACCTTTTAGCAATGTGATCAGACGGAAAGCCATATTCTACGTCGATGTAAATATGATATAAAGTTCATATAAGCAGTAGTTTTGCCAGGGGATTTGCAAACCAGGCATGGTCAAATATTTTTTCTCAAGTCAAGGGCAACATCACTGTTTTCCTCAAATTTCTCGAGGGCCAGCACCAACTGGTGTGCAGCTTAGTGAATGAAATATCAAAAACACTCTAGCTTTATGAAAGAGCCGTAGCGATGATCATTAAAGAAGGCGGCAAAACTTAAGATATCATAAATGGCTATCCCCATTGAAATATTTCAAGGGAGTGTGATATAGCGATCTTGGAATGCGATCATCATTTGAGATTAGATACATACTTTAAATATGTCTCTATAGCGAGGAAGAGGATCTGATATGTTTCTCAAAGGTTAAATTGCTCTGCATTAATTGAAGAATCATTATTAGAAACGGAGTATTTGATATTTTATTGTCTATGTTCAATGTGGATTTTACTGAACAATGGATTGTAAGTGTGGAGGATTTCTTTATGAACGTTCTCCAAATCGGATAACTGTGACTGAAAAATATTCTGCTATGTTTGTAGAAAAAAATTTGGAGTGGCTGTGTGGTAAGTAGCTTGCTTACCAACCACATGGTTCCGGGTTCAGTCCCACTGCGGCACCTTGGGCAAGTGTCTTCTACTATAGCCTCGGGCCAACCAAAGCCTTGTGAGTGGATTTGGTAGACGTAAATTGAAAGAAGCCCGTCGTATATATGTATA
>NC_068986.1:23961597-23968159 GCF_001194135.2 Octopus bimaculoides | reverse complement strand
GTGTGTTTAAGTTTCCGTAACTAGCGGTTCGGCAAAAGAGACCGATAGAATAAGTACTAGACTAGGCTTCCAAAGAATACGTCCTGGGGTCGATTTGCTCGACTAAAGGCGGTGCTCCAGCATGGCCGCAGTCAAATGACTGAAACAAGTAAAAGAGTAGAGAGAGAGAGAGAGTAAAAGAGTAAAGCACAAGAAAAAAAAACGAATGGAAGGTTGTGAGGTGAGTGAAATTGTGAGCTGTCTTACTCGGGGAGGCATGTTTGGATGATGCTTTTTGTGTATTGCGTCTGTGGAAGAAAGACGAACGCTATAAATTTGAAGTGATTTTTCTCCAAGCCTTAGAGATTGTTTTGTTTTTATCTGAACTACTGTGGTGTGACCCTTATTGAAAAAATACAGCCCGTCTGCCTTAGCAGTTATTATTAGTTTTAGATGTTTTAGAATGTGGAACAACATTTTGTTTTCATGCCTAGCTAAAAGCATGAAATTTAGAAAAAGAAGCGACAAACGTTAACTTGTAATATTCATAACCCTCAGAAATACAATATAAGAGATGAGAATGCGACAAAAGTTTGGACCACATAGCAGACCCATTTCTCTGACACCCAACCCCTCGCTAAATAATTATTTGTTCCTTCGGCTTAAATCAAGTCAAACCACAAGGCTTCAGGCAAGATAATATATACAAGCGGTGTGTTAAACAATACACTTTAATAAGTTGATTTCTATATAAATAACACCTCTATTATCGATGTAGAGTTGTTTTTCCCGTGAGAGAATTCAATGAATAATCTGCTGCTTCTGTGTTATATTTCCTGGTCATATTCCACCATCTTTGATCTCTAATTAACCATATTTTTGTGCAATGTAAACCAATATTTAAATTATCATCAATATTGCGGTTATTAATAAGAGCTAACATTATATTTTATCAAGCTAAGCTACTGTTGTAGCTATGGTGTGATTAAACCGGTATTGTGCTTTTATCTACCGCACATTTCTTGTTTGTATATATTTTCTTTCTAACACCAATTAATATTTGAAGCGCATCGATAAAACTCTGACAAAACAAAGTCAATATCACCACAAATATTGATACAGTTGTGATTAGTTGTAAGAACACATGAACCTGTTGGTGGGGATGATACTATCGTTTTCTTTCTTCAACAATTGCATTCCCGATTCGTAACCACACAATAATTATGCTATCGACATAAGCAACACTTATTATGCAGGCGATTTTGAAGGGAATATTATATTCGTGCCTTGGCGCAGAAACACTAATTCAATACTGGAGAGATATGAAACTGTGTAGTGATTATATTTTCTTGAAAGGTCTTTAACTGTAGCCAGAGAATTACAAATCAAGATCAAATTCAAAGTTTTGAAATGACTTCGTGGCAAGATTATATGAAGTGTCACTGTGGATGAAAGCATTGATTTTTGTTTTATGTGTTACGCATAACGCGAATATTATTTCTTCTAGAGAAGTATTTTTGATTAACTTCAGGCCAGCCAAACATTCATAAAACATTCAGGACAATAAAATTCATAATAACTTATATCTGATATAGTGACGTGAAACTAAATACTGTAAGACATATTGTATGAATCTCTATCACAGATGCAATACATTGATATTGGGAATTTATTGATTTTGTTTACCCTTCTTCCAAGTTCACAGTTTACAAGAAACAGATAAAAGTAAATGAATCACTAGTTACCCTGACAATCATATCAATTAAAATCAATTAAATGCTTTCAACAAACATCAGTTGCTGGCAGTGATTATTTAGATGCATTCGAACACGTAGCGAACCCTAATTTTACAGATGGATCGAGTTGATATTTGCATGAAGAATATAATCATATTCACAAAAGCTCATGTAAAATTTAAGTTGTAATATTATCATTTCAATTATAAGTAAAAGACCAGATATTTTCGCGAGATGTGGAGTAAATAACTAAGTCCACCCCAGTATTTGACTGGTATCTTACTTGATCGATTTCTAAAGTATGAAATATAATGGTGACTTTGTTGGGATTTGATTTCAAACGTAAAGACTCAGAAACAATACCACACACAATTTCATCGACACTAAGAACTGATCGTATTCCTTAGAATAAAAACAAGACATTATGCACCAGAAACTTATGAGCAACGTCATTGTACTAACTACTGACATTTTAATAACTACAGGCAAAAATTATCCGTTCAGATATTAATAGCCAATTCATTATTTAACTTCCGTTGGTCGTTACGCTAAAACGTAATGGGTTATACTTTCGAATTAAATTTATATTTATCAGTAGATTTTCCAGCTTATAATGCATCAACATTACTTACATGTCTTTTCCCGTAGTTTATTCACATTCCCCCTTCAAGAGACTACAGTTTTGGATCTTAATTCTTAGCATACTAATCAAATGTTTTCATAGTTTTATAATATACGAAGAAATGATGGTAAGTATAGTTGAGAATCGCTCTCAATATTAAGAAATGACAGGACAAAATATTTTTGTTACATTTATTAGCAGAAGAGCTATTAAAAACTAAAACATCATATGATGTGTGTAAGTAGTTAGATGCAATATTGATGTGTTAATTATACATATGAACATGAATTTGTTTCCAATACAAATTTCTGGAATGCCAAATGTGTTGGCAGTCACCGTTTTTAATTCCATAAGTCTATCATCAATAAGACTAACTCTGGATCCTAAATGATATGTTATTCATTTAATTTCTTGTGGTCGAAAGCAATATCGAATTCCAGAGAGACTGGACTGTAGCAGATAGAAATATATATACAAAGTAAGTAATATAAGGGTGTAACTATTTTATATCAAATAGCGTTGAGTGTAGTTAGGCTCGAAGCCCACAAGATTGTCGATGTGGTTTCACTACAGTGTGAAACATTTCTGTATCGTTTCGCGCATGATTTACTTTCATTCACAAAATTGTTTGGAAGTATTGTGTCTCAAGATAAAGCTCATTTTAAACTAAAAGTTAAAAATAACTTGCCCTACTGAATATGATTGCACAACGATATTTTTTCAATAGGCATCATCTCAGCCGAGGAAGGGAAATAACCCAGAAACCATGGTCCACAGATATTATTTTGTGCTGGGTGGGGGTGGTAAACTCCCCTATTTGGGAATATAATGACACAAATAGTGTGTCGTATAGCCAGGTGGAAATGGTGTTTCCTGGGGCTAAACAACAATAACATCCGTTCCAACTGGGACTGCCAGATTATGTTGGCAAATAATCTTTACTTTAAAGTATTATTTCTGAATGTCTCTCGTTGAGAGATTTAGAAATAGTAATGTTTCTATTTATAAAATATATTGTTTTGACATTTTCGTGCATAACAAATAACGAACGCAAAAATGATCACAACTCACTTCAACATACATGAGAACATGCCAGCTTAGTCTCCTTTAGTAATACCAATGCAAAGATTACTTATTTTAAAAAAAAATGCTTTGTAGTAGGCCTTGCCTGCTTATGAAGCATGGAGTGAACATTGACGATTAAATCACATTCAATAGCTATTAAAATGAAATCTCTGTGCCTCATGCTCATTAGTAAATTTGTATGGCTATTTTCTGTGCGAAAAATGCTTAAGTTAAATGACCTATCGAAAATTGCTCAGAATTAATTCGATGAACATTTGCTTCCGTTAATAAATCTTGGATAACTTTTTATGGTTGTTAGTATTAGTTTATAATCAAAGGTATATTACACTAAAAATTAAGTCAAATTTTAATGTTATGAGCACAATATATGTGATGTATTCCGTATGTTTCTTCTAGACAAGAAAATATTCCCAGTAAATTCATTAACTACTCCAATGCTAATTAAATTGCGATAACTAGAAAAATTTGTTTTCCAGAGACATAGTAAAACAGCTTGCGAAGATCTAGAAAACTACGTTTTAAAGCATTTGGCCATTTTCCATTCATGTAGACGTATTGATTGCTACTGAAGGAAATGACCGATTGCTATAAATATGATAATATTTAGTACTTCCGTTTACAGTAATTGAGTTAATGTGGTTTAGAGGTTAGAGGTTAGAGTAAATCTCAGTCAAATAATAAAAATGGAACTGTTTTGTCATAAAGGACGCACAGGCGTATTAGATGAGCCCCTATTTCAGCAGCACATAGAGAAAGGAAAGCTTTTCGTATAAGTCCCGGGGATATTCTATGAGACGTGTCTTTGAAAAACGTGCATTTTATATACTATGAAATACTGTAGTTTGATCTTAATTCAAAATGTGGGAGAGAACACCAACAAAGTAGAAATGTAAATGCCTGACTGTGCCGTTTCATGCTCCCCCAAACGTAGGAATAAGAATCACGAGAAGCTAATGAGAAGCGGTTAGCAGGCCCTTATTTCAGTACTTAGGGTAACAAATCTCAGGAAGGATTATGAGGTCTTATTCCCGAGTTATACAAATAGTGTGGCGAACAGTTCACATAATACTAATGTAAAATTTGGGATTACATTTAAAAGAGATAAAATAAAATATAGGAATCCTGCTTTTTCACTAATGGATCCAATAGAATAAAGTCATCACTCTTGGATAGATTCATATTTTTATTCTATGGTTAAAGTGCCAGACTACACAACACGATGAAACGTTGTTTCGATGTTACAAAGTAATTGACATTACGCTGTTGTTGTTATTTTTACTGCTATTATTTCTTACGGTTGTGGAGTCGTAATGACCCAGTAGTTAGGGCTGCAGACTCACGGTCGTAGGATCGCGGTTTCGATTTCCATACCGGGCGTTGTGTGTGTTTATTGGGCGAAAACACCCAAAGCTCCACGAGGCTCCGGCAGTGGAGTTGTGGCGACCCCTGCTGTACTCTTTGACCACAGATTTCTCTCACTCCTTCGTCCTGTTTCTGTTGTACCTGTATTTCAAAAAGCCAGCATTGTCACACTCTGTGTCACGCTGAATCTCCCCGAGAACTAAGTGAAGGGTACACGTGTCAGTGGAGTGCTCAGTCACTTGCACGTTAATTTCACGAGTAGGCTGTTCCGTAGATCGGATCAACCGGAACACTCGTCGTCGTAACCGACGACAGAGTGCCAACATTCTTACGGTAAGTCTTATTCTGGACGTTGTTGCCTGCATTAAACGGTGTTGTTTAGCTTTTCAGCATCAGTGTGTGTTTTAGCTTACCGATGTCCAAGGATGTACCAGATGCGATCTTTCCTTTTGTAATATTTTTAGGAATACATTTGACTAATAGGAGATTGTGGGCTATTATTTATATCGGCAAAATTTCTTTCATTAGCACACTATACATCGCAAACAGAGCAGACTCACCTAAAAAAGCAGTGAGTCCAGAGGACATTATAACTCAAAAAAAATCTTCTACTGGCAGATCAGGACTGGAACGTTTTAATCATAGCAAAGTTCAATCAGAATTAAACGTAGGCCCCAAACAACAAGAGAGCCTCTACAATGTTTCAGAACCTTTTAGAATCACCAGCCAAATCTCCATCATATTATGCCTTTTTTAAATAAGGAGAAAGAACATATTAGTTAATATAATCCTACATTAACTTAAAACAAGAACGTCACTTCGGGAAAGCTTTTGATCATAGGCCTGCTCAAACGTGAGTGACCTAGGGGTAAAATATAGAATGTATACATAGGAGGTATCACTTCTTTGGTTTTATATTTATGTGATTGTTCCCGTGCTTATTGATTAGAAAGGATAAAAATACTTAGCAGGAAGTTCTCTTTTTTTTACATTTATTTTCGGCATTTTTATCATAGACTGATGAACTATAACAGCAACAAGAACAACAATTTAAATGGCTAACTAGTAATCACTTGGCATTGTCTACAGAAATATATAAGTTTGTTTCTCTGATTAGTTGGCTTGGTCAAAAATAAAGCATGGATAATAAGGAAAATCAAAGAGAATCACAGAGGGTGAAAGAATAACAGATGAAAAAGAAAGAATGTGTGAGAGAGAGATAAAGAGAGAGAGAGAGAGAGAGAGAGAGAGAAAGAGAGAGAGAGAGAGAGAGAGAGAGAGGGGGTGGAAATAGAAGCGGAGATAGAAGAGTACACGTAGAGTGGTTGATGGTTGTATAGGTATGAAGATAAATTTTGTATGTATGAGAGAGAGAGAGAGAGAGAGAGAGAGAGAGAGAGAAAGAGAGAGAAAGAGAGAGAAAGAGAGAGAAAGAGAGAGAAAGGAGATAGACAGACAAGCATACACAAAAGAGAAATATAGAGAAAAAGAAGACTAAGAAGGGAGAATGAAGTGCAGAGAACGAATGGTTGAAACAAGGTTATGGTACAAGAGGTGTATTTTTGGCCGAGAGGAAACAATTATTAAATATCAATTACAAATAAAGTACAGGCTTTATAGATAATCTATATAAAAATGCATATATATATGTGTGTGCGCGTGCGCGAACGCACACGCGCGGATGTAATTATATAAATTTATATATATGTATACATAAATTTATACATGCATACATTCACACACATACACTCACATACGTATATATATATATATATAT
>NC_068986.1:23955851-23961215 GCF_001194135.2 Octopus bimaculoides | reverse complement strand
TATATATATATATATATATATATATATGTGTGTGTGTGGGTGTGTGTGTGTGTGTGTATGTGTGTGTGTGTGTGTGTACCTGTAATGTGTTAACGGCATCTTTCAAGTTAAGGCTATATCATATGTGAAGAACGTAAATACCTCTACATCTACATACTAATTCGATCTATTGATGACCATGCACTACTCTAACTCGCTGAGCTATATAATTTTGAAGCAATATCGTCTCAGAATGAGAAAAAATGCAGAAGGCATATATACTATAATAATATGTTTAAAGATACTACGCATTTATGAACTGTAGAGAAGGTATGATAACCTTTTCTGAAAAGCTAACTCAGCACTATAAATTAAGAAAATCAAGTTATTGTCTTTAAAGGTCAGTCACTGATTTATTACAATACACTACATTTTAATGTTAGTTGGAGCTGAATATGGTTATCTCATAAGAGTCGGCAACATTGTAGTTACTGACATCTTTGATACTACTTACTAGTGCTTAGAGAACTAATGGAAGCGATTTTGAGGTGGTCAATCTGCTTCTTGGAAATAGTACCCGAATTTGCCTCAAAATATAGCCCACCGTTTTAAAAATGATAAGACGAATAATTTATCCCTGGGTGAACAATCTGCTGAGTGTAGTTCTATTCAGACGGATCCGACTTGTGGCTTAGCAATCATAACGGTTAGTAACATTCGGAGCTGTATAAGGCGGTGAGCTGGCAAAACGATCACTGCGCCGGAGAAAGTGCTAGGCGGCATTTCGTCTGTCTTAACGTTCTGAGTTCAAATTCCGCCGAGGTCGACTTTGCATTCTATCATTTCAGAAACAATAATATAAGTACCATTTAAGCGCTGGGATCGATGTAATCGATTTTACCCCTACCCCGAACTTGTTGGCCTTGTGCCAACATTTGAAACTAATATTCGGAGCTGTATTACTGTTAATATTTTCATTGTTGATGTTGTTGTTTTTGCTAGTGCTCTTATCTAGCTATAACCAAAAGCATTCCAGTCGTGAATATCCTCTCCAAGCACAACTACATTGTCTTCTGCATCAATTCCTTATTTCAAACAGTACAGTGTTATTAGGGGAAGATTTGGTTTTTATTACTAGTAGACCTTTGGTGGGTCGATATATTATTGTTGCTTCAGCCATTGCTACGACTATTATTTTACTACTACATTTGCTAATTCTTAAGTTAATAATTATTGGCGAAATTCAAGTTACTACTTTTCGTTACTGACATTTAGATTCATTACCAATAGCTCTGTTACTGATAGTTATAATCGTAATACTAGGCACCGTTGCTCAGTTAACGTGGTAAGATATTCATGCCTCGTCACACACTATCATGCATTGCGGCGCAGACAAACTTATGAAGATATGCTTCATCTGTCAGCTGAAAAATATAGGAAGAGTACGTTCAATGTAAAACTTGTAATTAGATTTCGTTTTGGGATTTCGTTTGCAAGATTCTTTATGTGAGTTTGTGAGTTGAAGCATATTCTGTTGTGTCTGTGGAAAGTCATTGTCTTTTGGTGCTTTATAATTTAACATACTCATCGATAAAATTTCCACTCATTTCTTTTTTATTTTTCTAAAATGTTCGTTGCGTCTTGCATCCTTTTCAATAGATTTGACTCTGTCCGTTACTCACGAGCAACGGACAGAGTCAAATCTATTGAAAAGGATGCAAGACGCAACGAAAATTTTAGAAAAATAAAAAAGAAATGAGTGGAAATTTTATCGATGAGTATGTTAAATTATAAAGCACCAAACGAGAATGAGTCTCCCCAAACACAACAGAATGTAATTAGATTTTATTACATTAAATCAAAAGCAATCATGAAACTTAAGTTGGAGACTAAATACTAAGTTACAATTTAAGTGCTTAACCTAACGTCCTAACTATTTGTCAAAGAAGTCGAGCTTCAGTTGCTTGTAGACGTTCTCGAAAAAATTTTCTGGAGGCAAATGTCTGTAAGATAGTACATATAAGTACTATCTTGCATCATCTTTGCATCATCTTTGGTATGTATTCTGTATTGGCTACGATTATTAATATAAGGACAAAAGAATACTGGATATACAACTAAGTTTTTCTTTGCCATAATATATTAAAAAATATAAGTTTTCATTTTAATGTATAGTTGTAAATTCAAATATGGGGAGAATTCACAAACTATAAATCTATGGTAATGAAACTTATCAAACATCTTCAGGTCCGTATGTAGAAAGTACTAGTGGGTCTCGATTTTTGATATCCTAGAATTTAAAAGTTAAAGAGTAAACCAGATCGAAGATCAATTATCTATAAAAATATAATACGAAATTTAACAGTCTCTTTTCTTTTTCTTATATTTTATATAAGATTTATTTTCAGTTACATTTATTGATAAGATTGTTACATAATTGGACAAAATCCTATATTACTAGTTACTTCAACATAAGTATCGTATTTCTTTATAAAAACCAGATATTCTCTAAAAAATATTTCATATAGAGGTAAGTATACATTCTCACACATATATATGTACACACACACACGCACACACACACACACACACACACACACACACACACACACACACACACACACACACACACACACACACACATACGCAAAACACACTTTTGCACATAAAGAGACATACGGTACTATGTATTCATGAAGTATTTTACTATTAAGCTCAATGGACTACTTGCTTAGAGAAGCATTATAAAAAATATTGCATAGAAGAACACACCTCAAAATACATCCATTAAACAAAAATACAAGAATTCAGAAGGAAAAATATACCCTTCGTACAACTAACGACGGTATGGTAAAAATATATACATAAATAGATAAATAAATATAGGAATAAATATGATAATAAAAATAGAAATCGAAACATTTTTCTTGAGTGGTATCTTATGAAACATCCATGATACAACGATTTTCTATACCCAATATATCGTCCAAATGACTCCTATTAATATCACTTTCAAAGGCCAGAAAATTTAGAGGTAGGGGGAAAATCGATTTCATCGACCCCACTGCTCAACTAGTGCTTATATTATCGGCCCTCAAAGTATGAAAAGGCAATGTGAAACCCTGCTGAATTTCAACACGACGTAAAGCCCGATGAAATACTGCTAAGTATCTTGCACGGCGTGTTAACGATTCCGCCAGCTTGCCGCCTTAGATTCCTGTTACTGTTACTATAAAGACAAGCCTTGAATTAGCAACATACAACCAGTTAAAGTTCTTGTAAAGAAATGTTGATAACTGATATAATTTATTGTTTCAAAATACCTAAATATACGGTGCTATCACGGTGTGATTTTACAGTCATTAAACCCATCTGAAACAGTAGAACAGACAACTGTTTTAAAATATAATAAAATAAAATGCTTGACAATATTGTTCTAGGGATACTATGTTTGAAGTAAAACTAAGATAGAATGCTAAGATCTGAAATGATGGGATAGAAACCAACAGTAGAAAGAACGGGATATTGCTAAGAGCAGAAAAAGGCATATGACGTTAGCATGACACTGCAATTAGATCTCTGTAGCTAAAAGCAAAACTACATACCTTATAAATGATAATGAAGTATAATAAATTATATTATAACTACTACCGTCCTTGAAAAATTGGACTATAGCTCCATAATCAACTAAAAAATTCTGCATCTGCAGACTGAACAGCAACAATAACAACAGAATCAAGAACATCATTATCAGATTCAGTGTGACCAAAATAACAGCAAGATTGGCATCGATTCCTATGCCGTGCCAAATAATGGAAGAATCAAAGATACTTATCTATATAAACTCGCATATATTCTTAGGTTGTTAGCATATTATCACTACTTTGTATTTCAGAATCTAGACAAATTATGTGTGTGTGTGTGTGTGTGTGTGTGTGTGTGTGTGTGTGTGTGCTTGTGTATGTGCACGTATATATATATATATATATATATATATATATATATACATATATACATATATGTATGTATATATGCATGTATATATGTATGTATGTATATATATATGTATATGTATATATATGATATATGTATGTATGTATGTATGTATATAAATGTATATAAAGCTGTGTATGTATATTTATATATACTTATTCTTATAGACACACATATATGTCGTGTTTATACATGTAAGTATATGGTATGTGTGTGTGTGTGTATGCATGAATATAACTTTATGCAGGCACGCAGAGAAACACCCACACAAATATAAATATATGAACACAGGAACATAACCAATAGCAACAAGAACGATGATGAGGATGATGATAACGTCGACGACGAGGATGATTATGATGATAATGATGGTGATGCTGATGATGATAATAATAATAATAATAATAATAATAATAACAACAACAAAAACAACAATAATGCAATAAATGAAACCGGAGTACAAACAAGAAATAACGGTAAAATAAATGAAGAGAACGAAAAAACATCTGCTAGAAATAGACTAAATGATATTCTTGAAGTTCATTCGCCATATTTAATCATCAGCGAAGCAATAGTTGCGTTCGATTTACTACGAGGCGGGAGAGAGAGAGAGAGAGAGAGAGAGAGAGAGAGAGAGAGAGAGAGAGAGAGAGAGAGAGAGAGAGAGAGGGGAGGAAAAATATATATTCTCACGTAATGCTACTTGTATAATTTATTTTCGTTTTCATTGTTTCGTTCTTTAGTTTAATTAATTCCAGACCATCTATTGATTACTGTTTGTATTATTGTGTTATAACGTTGTTATTGTTCTTCTTGGTGTTATTCTCGTTGTTGTTGTTATTATTATTATTATTCTTGTTGTTCTTTTTTTTTGTTGTTACTTCGTTGCATATTTGAAAAGCGCAGTTTATTTCAGTCCATTCAATGAGGATTTGTTTTATCAGTTATTCTGTTTGTATCCCCGTTTTGTTTATTTGTTTGAAATTTGGGTGCTTCAATGGAGTCCCGGTTGGCAGGTTAGTCTGTTGGCTGATAATTGTTTAGATTTAGACCTTGTTTGTTTGTTTATACTACTGATTTTATTGTGAGCTTAATTCATTGTATGCTGTTGTTTATTTTCTTGCTGGGTCGGTTGTTTCGTTTTATAAAACTGTTTGGTCTGCTTCCTTCATTAGTTTGTCGGTCGGTCGGTTGGTGTTTTGCAATAGTAGATGTGTTTGTCACAGTGAGATACAGTGATTACAATGCAACGCGGTGGAAATGCTCGTTGCCTATTCGTATGTACAGACATAAATACAAATATTGTATACGTATCGCATAATTATATACATAAATACGTAATATATTTGTATATATATATATATATATATATATATATATATATATATATAT
>NC_068986.1:23953979-23955841 GCF_001194135.2 Octopus bimaculoides | reverse complement strand
AAAAACAATGAAAACTAACCAATTCCGATGTTTAACAGTAGACGCGTTTCTGGATCATGATTGATAATAATCAATTTCCTTCGTCAATACTGTATTCCAGTAGTACATTTGACTATGCTAGCAAACTGTGTAAGCATGGACTAGTAACATTCTACACCGACACAGGTCTGAAAGCATAACCGAATCCACCTCGGTCAGCCAGTCTAACTGTCCTTCCCTCAAGAAATTACCATGTGAGCTTTTAAATAAGTTCTCCACCAATAATGGTGCTTTCATACCGATGGGCTTGGTAAAAATTGTTAATTGTTAATTGATTTATTAATTAATAAATTGATAATCCTTTACCCTTTTAATTTGTAATATATATATATATATATATATATATATATATATATATAGGTATGTATTTATATATGTGTGTGTGCAGGTATATACATATGTGTATTTTCGAATTTATATGTGTAAATGTATGAATATAATGTGTGTGTATATAAACATATTTTCATACCATCATTCGCAGGAAGTACGAGGTGGGGAAGTAGAATGGCAGAGATAGTGACAGACGGAGGCTGTAAGTGAAATTTTGTGAGAATGATAAGTGAAATAGTTGTTGCTCATAGGGGGGGGGGGGAATAAAGACAACTGCACGAACCAGCAGTAACAATAGATAAATAGTGTGAAATAAACGATAAATAGACAGGTGATCAAGTATATAATCTTAAATAGAAATTAATTGAACGAATAAGAGAAAGTAGAAAATACAGATGTTGAGTTATATAACGAGAGGTGTTAGAGAATTTGTGAAAATGTAAAAGTTTTGGAGAAAAAGAAAAGAGCGAGTTATAACGGAAAAAAGAAAGATATAGAAAGTATGATAGAGCAAACTAGAAAGAAAGGGAGAAAGAATAGACATAGAGAGTAAATAGAGAGAAAAGATTGAAACAAGGCGACGGAAAGAGAGAAGAATTGCATAGAGAGAGGAGAACTAGAGAGCGAGGGAGGGAGAGTTGGATGGGACAAGCAAGATGTTACAAAAATGTGAAAATGTTTTAGCTGCATTACACAGAAAAGAGTGCAGTTCAGAGATAGAAGCACCTACAGAAGAAATAGTGAATTAGGTGAAATATAGTGCGATGGGTGAAGAGACAGTTACCAAAGAATGAAAAGAAAAACTTAGAGAAGGAGGCAGTTGCAGAGAGCAGAAAAAAAATGAGATTAGATCATTTCTGAAAATTGCTTAGCTGGCAAGAATCTTGAAGAGAAGTAGGTGAGGTGAAAATTTGTGCGAGGATGATAGCCGCATAGAAAGAGATTGAAAAGGTGATAAAATTATCCAATGGGTCAATCATTGTTTCGGAGCCTTTCTGTGTGAAAGACAAGCAAGAAAGTGTATCTAACTCGATGTAGAACAAATAATGTTGACGTTTGATCTTTCGAGTTGACTTTGGCTATGTAACATCAGTTAAAGATACACACATACACGGAACGGACAAACTCACAATTACAAATGCATATGTATTAATACATACGCATATATGCATACTCACACGTGCGGGTATTCGTGTGTATGTGTATTCATGCGTGTATATGACTATTCGTCGCGTAATATCTGCATTATGTGTATTCATGCGTGTATATGACTATTCGTCGCGTAATATCTGCATTAAATATCACTAGTGAGTTATTGGTCAGTCTGAGATTATTGTAGAAAACACTTGCTCAATGTAGCATGCTGTGAGATCGTAACTTTGTCCCTGTCATCACAAAACACCTCCCCCTCTCACCCCTTCACTCCCCCTCTCACCCCTCACCCCTCACCCCTCTCATCCCCTTCACTCCCCCTCTCACCCCTCACCCCTATC
>NC_068986.1:23951244-23953863 GCF_001194135.2 Octopus bimaculoides | reverse complement strand
ACCCCCTCTCACTCCCCTCTTTCTCTCATGGCGAATGCACAGACTCAACAGAGTAATGATTAGATTACGAAAACTGCACTACTTATTAAACAATATTTTAGAGCAGCGAGCTCGCAGAAACGTTAGCACGCCGGGCGAAACAGCGATATTTCGTCTGCCGTTACGTTCTGAGTTCAAGTTCCGCCAAGGTCAACTTTGCCTCTCATCCTTTCGGGGTCAATAAATTAAGTACCAGTTACGCACTGGGGTCGATGTAATCGACTTAATTCCTTTGTCTGCCCTTGCTTGTCCCCTCTATGTTTAGCCCCTTGTTAGCAATAAAGAAAAAAAAAATATTTTAGAGCTACCGTCTCTAAAATATCTACAAAAGACGGCTGACGCCAACGATGGTATACAATGTCCTCATCGGAGGATGCATAGTTTAACTTCTGGATCGTATCCAAACTATGGCCACTCTACTGACTGCTATAATGTCGCTTACGAATAGCCTTCCAATTATGTTCCTGGTAGGAACCATTTCCCGTTTATGCTTTCTCTACTATCAGTACTGAGTCTAATACTCCTCGGTTAAGTCTGATCACAGGGCATTTCTTCAATTCCGATGAAACCAATCAGCATCCACTATCGAACTGTCGACCATCCAACGCTCGACGTTTTCACACTAACAAGGTTCAGCAACTCCTATGTCTGTGTGTGCCTGTGTGTCAGTGTGTGCATGTAGTGTGTGATTCTTACTGAGATTTATGCAAACACGCACACATATATGCGGGGTACTAAAAAGTTCCTGAGTTTGTGTAAAAATAAATACAGGAGAATAAGTTAATTATGATTTTATTCACCATATTCACTTCTCAGATTTACTCATTTATTCTAGCGATCCATTAGGTTTTCTGAGCCCAGTAAAAGAACTCAGAAGGTTGGGACTCTAACCAGGCTTTACGCTATACCCTTAAAGCCAGTAACTTTACAGCTCTCACTCGTATGTTTATATATATATATATATATATATATACATATATATATATATATATATTCATCTATCATATCATGGCCATAGCCTTTGGGCTGAAATGCATAAAAGAATAAAAGAAAATATATACCTATATATGCTTATACACAGTGAAGGTTTTGGGTTTCGTTTTCATATCTTTTTAATACTTCCCTACCTGTATTGTATCTATTCTCTGGTTTCCTTTTGACCGTATGTCCGGTGTTCCCTCCTTGGGCCTTGACTCTCGGGAGAGCACTTCAATCATAATTTTGACTGAAGCCTCAACCTGATTTGTCAATGTTCAAGGCGACTCGAGCTTCGAAAGCCTGTTCAATGAGCTGGATACAGTCTTGTCCACCAGATTAAATAAAAATATCAGATAGAAACAAAGCGATATATTAGCGGAGCAAACAACTTATTCATTATGGGCTTATATAATTGTGGGATCCGGAACGAGCGAGAAGAGAATGTTAAAGAATGCGAAGGAACGCTAGAAAAAGAAAAGTAGAAAGGGGTGGAAGGGAGAAGGGGAGAGGAAGAAAGATTAGAGGATTTGTAAATGATAATCATAGCTGGAGAGAAAAAGAAATAGAACAGGTTGGAGAAGGAATGTGTGAGAGTACTTAGTTAGCTTGTGTTAAAATGAAAGTGGGCGATAGAAATAGAAAGGGGAACCAAGGTTAGATAATCTGTGAAAGTGTTTTCAGAGCGAGAGATATAGAGAAAGAGAAAGACTGAGGAAATGAGCGGACAGAAGTTATTTTGATAACTTCTTTTCAACAAACACAGGCAACAGCAAGAACTCCTAAAAAATATAATAAAACGCAATACAAGTAAGAGTCGTTTGAGAAAATCTGTAATAAGCTTGAGCAAGGGAAAATGTACTAAAAAAGTTAGGGCATTGCTTTGATGAATTTGCGGAGTGTTGCATTGTATTTATATTTTTTCCACTGGATCCTAGGTAAATAAATATATAAACACGTCAGTGTTTACACGCACTCAGGCAAAGTATGCATCTTTAAATACTTACATCATATGCCATCGCGTGCATACCAACATCAGTTCTGTCATGTGACGCTTTATACATAATAGTAGCAAATCATTGTAGCAACAGAGATTCGTGATTTTGTGTGAGTTTACAATGAGGATACACGCCGGTATGTACAGTGTACGTGCTCAATTATGTATATTACGCATGTATGCATATATGCATTGATGCACATATATGTATATATATTTATATATATATATATATATATATGTATATATATATATATATATATATATATATATATATATATATATATATATATATGTATATATATTTATATATATGTATGTATATATATATATGTGTATATAGAAATATGTATGCATATATACATATATATATGTATATATATATAGTCGGCGGAGTATATGCGTGTATCTTAATGAGCATGTGTAGGCATTTCTATCTCTTGATGTATCTCTGTATTCATGTGTTTGTGTGTCTCTATATATATGATTCTATTGATTTATATTTACAAACAAATACATTTAGAAATATTTATAGTATATTTAGACAAACACTGACGCATAATATTGCTGTGAAATAATAAACACACCCCCATACAAATATATGTATG
>NC_068986.1:23950744-23951234 GCF_001194135.2 Octopus bimaculoides | reverse complement strand
ATATATATATATATACGCACATATGTGCGCGTGTATGTGTGAGAGAGTGTGTGTGTGTGTGGATGTACGTGACACTGTTTATATGCATGTGTACTCGTGTGCTTGACGTAAAATTTTTTTTTTTTCTACATTTGTTCTTGTTGGACGTCCAATTTTACAAAGCGTGTTCATGCTGATTGTTTTCTCTTTTAAATAATTTGTGAGTTCAAAAGGAAAATTTCCACATCACAGTGTGTGAATAGCTCTGTTGTTACCTCCTACCAATCAGTGGCTCACAGCTTCAATGCACTGAATTAAACTCACTACCTGCAATGTTATTTATATTTAAAGTCGTCAGTCTCTGTATATTTGGAACCAATATAGGTTTGTGTTGCATAACTATATTTACTTACAGATGTACACAATATATACATATATACACATATATAAGAATATGTATGTCTGTATCGCTATGCATATACATGTATATATCTGTCTATGCTTATATATA
>NC_068986.1:23949278-23950138 GCF_001194135.2 Octopus bimaculoides | reverse complement strand
ATATATATATATATATATATATATATATATATACACGTGTGCGTATATGCTCGTGTGTTAGTGTGTATGAATATGTGTACATGTGTTTGTGTGTTTGTGTATGTGTGTGTGTGTATGTGTGTGTGTGTGTGTGTGTGTGTGTGTCTGTGTTAGCATATGCACTGAGCATATACATAGACTGTATATTATGTGTATATGGAAATGTGTAAATGAAAAGAGTATAACTTTAGAAAGTTTCTGGCTGTGTGTTCTTATGCTTGAACTGAAAATTGCTCCTCAGTTTGCAAACACGTTTTTAATCCAGCTGTAATGTCATTAATTAGAGTCACTAGTAAACGAACCTTTCTCCACTAAGAGGTATATACGGTTACTAATGCTATAGTATAGTATAATGGTAGACAGATACTAAGAGGTCAAACCGCCATAGTATGATAGTAGTAATCCAGACGGCTGAGAACATATGTCTTCTCTAGGACCAGCATAGTTTCCTGGTCCCTTCTTCTGAAGGTTCTCAGAATCGATCCGGCCATTTGCCTGCACACTGCCAACACATTGTTGTCATGCATGTGAAACGAGACATCGTTGCTCCTATCAATACTAAGATTACACACAGTATGTGATTCTACATATATATAAATTCATTTCAGGTTGATTTGAAGATGAATCATTGTAAGGTAGAGGTAGAGTCCATCAGGTAGGATTCAATACGGTTTTTGTTGCAAAGGTTTTGTCGATACGAAGCTATAATAAACGACAAATTATTCAAACTAGTTGCAAAAACACTTATTTCCTATTCACTTATTCCTGTATACATCGACACACACACACGCACACACACGCGCACGCTCACCCCCCCCCCC
>NC_068986.1:23945233-23948885 GCF_001194135.2 Octopus bimaculoides | reverse complement strand
ATATATATATATATATATATATATATATATATATATATATATATATATACATATACATGTGTGTGTGTGTGTGTGCGTGCGTGTACACATACGTGCGTGTGTATATGTGAGTGTGTGTGCGTATACGTATTTGGATCTATGTTTATGTATATAGTCAGCGTTCTATGAATATATTCAACGAAACACACTTCTGCGCGCGTGTTTGCATGTGTGTAAGATCGGGGAATGTCTCTAGGCGGATTCTTAGTTGTATGTATATTGTTACAATCATTTTGTTAATAATGCTTTCTGCTTCTTTTGCCGCAATCGATGCGTGCGCCGGATATGGCATTCTCAGACGCACTTATTCTTCTAAGTATATCTTTCGATATCGTTCCGCTTAGGTCGACTTGCCCTTTTTTCAGCCTGGGGTTACTGCTGAAAAATACTGAACGCTTATCTATTCATTATGCCATGTATCCTTTGACGAGAGTGGTGATCAGGCCTAGAGCTTCATACGTTATACAGAAAAATGGATGCACGTTTGTATTCCTACCTTCGATAAGATTCAAGATCATATCCCCGGAATTATATATTTGAATATTATCGGAAGATACCATGGAGATAATACGAAAAATAAAAGTAGTAGTAGTAGTAGTAGTAGTAGTAGTAGTAGTAGTAGTAGTAGTAATGATAACAATAATTACGATAATAATAATGCAACAGCATAAGCAGATAATAGAGTAAGGAGGAGGAAGTGTACCAGCGAAGAAAACAGGATAGTGATGCAGTGCTACTTAGAAAGTGTACCTAAAAGAAGGGAGCTACAGAAAACGGATGTTAACACTCTGGGTAGAGAAGGGTACGTTTAAAGTGACTGAGCAGAGATTAGTAGATGAAGCTAATGCTATTAGAAGAAAAAAGTGGATGACAGAAGTGGAGGTAGAAGAGATCACAAGAGAACTGGAAAAGAAAGACCAGGCAGTGGGAAAGTCAAACAACAGCTTAAGAGTTACAGCTAAAAAAACCTAAACAAAAGAATAAAAGCGCTACCAATAAGGACCACTACATCATCATCACACTTTGAAGGCTATGCGTTTTGCAATCCAGGAACAGGAGGTTGTCACAAAGTACCTGGTGAACTGGAGAAACAGTAACGCTTTTGTAATTCCAAAGTGCAACCGCATGTGTAGGCCATGTCATGTTTTAGTGGAAGACATTACGCACGTGATTAGCAACCGTCCTAAAATGTCATCACGGCACTAACTCCCCATGCGGCACAATCATGTTGCTAAAACAATTTACAATGCCGTCCGCAAAAAGGAGTGTCGTGAAATAAAATCCCTCTGTTATGGAATACATTCATAAACATCAACTCAAAGAGTTGTTGTTTTTGGCACTCCGTCGCTTACGACGTCGAGGGTTCCAGTTGATCCGATCAACGGAACAGCCTCCTCGTGAAATGAACGTGCAAGTGGCTGAGCACTCCACAGACACGTGTGCTGTTAACGTAGTTCTCGGGGATATTCAGGTTGACAGTGTCACAAGGCTAACCCTTTGAAATACAGGCACAGCAGAAACAGGAAGAAAGAGTTAGAGGAAGTTGTGGTGAAAGACTACAGCAGGGTTCGCCACCATCCCCTGCCGAAGCCTCGTGGAGCTTTAGGTGTTTTCGCTCAATAAACACTCACAACGCCCGGTGTGGGAATCGAAACCGCGATCCTATGACCGCGAGTCGGCTGCCCTAACCACTGGGCCATTGCGCCTCACTCAATGAATACTGGTGGAATATTCCTAGCAAAACTCCTGTCAAATGTAAGCATAACAGGCTGAATATTATAGTTTGAGACAGGGGGAAAATGCATGCACCATCATTGAAGTTAGTTGCCCTACAAATATAAATATCTCTTTGAAAATCAAAGAAATAATGATATCTATGTACAACTGCCTCCAAACCTCCAGCTTCTATATTCAGACTACGAATTCATATCCATACCAATAACAATTAGATCACTAGGTTTTGTTAGTAAATGCTTAAAGGAGAATCTGGAAAAAACTGGGATTTTCTGAATGAGAAAGTGACCGGCTGATTCATACATTACAAGTCCAATCTGTGAGTGGAACATTAAAAATATGCAAGACTTTTCTCAAGTTCCAAATGTAAATTTATCTGAGTTAACTACATCTCAAAGATGGAACGTTGTATCTTTGTTGGAAATCGGCTCCCCTTTCAGTGGAAGATTTATAATAATTAAAAAATAGAAGAAACATACATACATATAAATAAATCCACTTACAAAGCATCGGTTGGCTCAAGGTTATAGTAGAAGACATCTTCCCCAGATGCCACGCAGTGGAACTGAACCCGAAACCCTGTTGTTGGGAAAAACCTCTTACAACACACGCATGCACCTATCTCCCTTTCTCTCTCTCTCCTTCTCACTCACTCTTTGCCTGCGTGTGCTTGTATGTATGTATGTATGTATGTATGTATATATACGTCTGTATATATATATATATACTATTTCTTTATTGACCATAAATGGCTAAACACAGAGGGAACAAACAAGGACAGACAAACGGATTAAGTCGATTATATCGATCCCATAACGTAACTGGTACTTATTTTATCGACTCTGAAAAGATGAAAGGCAAAGTTGACCTCGGCGGAAGTTGAACTCAGAACGTAACGGCGGACGAAATACCGCTGAGCATTTCGCCCGGCGGGGTTACGTTTCTGCCAGCTAGAGTTCTTTATATATGCATATATACATACATACACACACACACACACACACACACACACACACAGATATATATATATATACATACACACACACATACATAAACACATGCATACATACATACATACATACATACATACATGTATATATTATTAGTGCCTGGATGTCAAATATGTTACTTTTTCTTTATCAACCTCATATCCTGAGAAAACATGGAGGATATACGCGATACATTTTCTAACGGATTTTGATAATAACGAGTAATAACGGATTGTTCCCTCCAGGTACAAACGATGTTGTCCTACGATGCTGCACACAGAGCTCGGCATCAATCAGTTGCCAGAACGAAGAGAAATATGACGTCGAACTGACTTAAGGGCCCAACACCTAATTTGTATTCGATCAAATCAGTCGGATTACGGGTTATTACTGGTGTTTTTTTTTTTATCAATTCCTGAAAGACAAATTATAAAGTTAACTGTGAAGGGTATAAGCAGGGGGAACAGATACCGTACAGTTCTGCTAGCTCTACATCACCTTTGGGTCAAAGTTATCTTCGATAGGGTTTAAACAAAGAACCGTAGCAGCGGAAAGTGATACCGCAAATTTCTGCATATCCGTTCAAGTCGAGTATACATTAATCGCCGACGTTGTATCTAATAGCATCCAGTATATTTGTATCTTTTTTTACTCTTTTACTCTTTTACTTGTTTCAGTCATTTGACTGCGGCCATGCTGGAGCACCGCCTTTAGTCGAGCAAATCGACCCTAGGACTTATTCTTTGGATGCCTAGTACTTATTCTATCGCTCTCTTTTGCCGAACCGCTAAGTTACGGTGTCCTAAACACACCACCATCGGTTGTCAAGCGATGTTGGGGGGACACAGACACACAAACTTACACACACACATACATACATATATATATAT
>NC_068986.1:23943722-23945047 GCF_001194135.2 Octopus bimaculoides | reverse complement strand
ATATATACATGTATATATATATATATATACATATATACGACGGGCTTCTTTCAGTTTCCGTCTACGAAATCCACTCACAAGGCTTTGGTCGGCCCGAGGCTATAGTAGAAGACACTTGCCCAAGGTGCCACGCAGTGGGACTGAACCCAGAACCATGTGGCTGGTACGTTAATGTTTTGTGAAGTCTTCATTCTTTAAGTCGTTATAGGGCGATTTGTGCGTGAGTTCTTTTTATTTCTATCATATCGAATGACTACATAAATGGTCTGTTCGTTTACTGGATGATAAATATTGAGATGTAATAGATTGAGTAACAATTGATAATTCCAGTAAAAATTCGGGAAAGCATCGTTATACAACTCAAATAAAACTATGAAAATATCAATGGACACATACTATCATTATATTTATTTTATGATCCATAAGCGCTTTGCTCTTTCCATTAAAAATCAACAAAAAGAAGCAAACAAACTATATGTTCTGTGGCCTTCTTTATGCCTTATCAAAGTTCTATGCATTATCTATATTTATGCATTCTTTTCTCTGTATTAAGCTTTCACTTCCTATCATTGGAATTTTCAATATACGAAGCTAATTCAAATGAATAATAAAAAGAATGTTTCTCTTGTAATGGTATCAGTGTTCTCAAATGATTTAAATGTTGAATTCGAGAGTGTATCTCATTCTATGGAAATTATCAAAATCCATTCATTTCTCATATCAATTTTGTGAGGCAAATATTCTATGACACACATATATCGACATTACTATCTCTCTTGAAGTTCTTAGATAATGCACTCTGTTAATCTCATTGGCAACGATCACGTAATCGCTAGCGTCAAAGTTATCCTTAAACCTAAACAAACTGTGCTTCCTACGGTTATACGGCTGTCTCCATACATTTGATCAGATGGCCATTAGATTTTAATCGTTTCAAAGCCTCGCTCCATAACATTGATGTCACAGGTACTTAATAATTCGGAGAAGTGAAAATTCTGCACGCAACTTAATGGTGTCTACTATAATAGAACATTTTTCTCTCTACATCTATTCTTCATATCCTCTTGCTTATTTGTTGAAACATACTAGATATTTAGTAAGCGGTTCAGATGACAATGAACCCACATTAAAGTTATACGAACAAACAATCTAGACATCAGTATAAATACGCTTCTCTAAAACCAGTGAAGTAGAATTTCTGATATAAATGAGAATTTATTGTGATCCATCCCTTTTAATATGTCTCATCTATCTATCTATCTATCTATCTATCTATCTATCTATCTATCTATCTGCGTAAGTATGTATGTGTGTGTGTATATATA
>NC_068986.1:23941161-23943569 GCF_001194135.2 Octopus bimaculoides | reverse complement strand
TATATATATATATATATATTCATACATAATCATATATAGTCAAACACAGACATACAAGCAGATAGGCAAACAAACACAGGTATGAACCCACATTCACACGTACATACGTACATACATATATAATATACATACATATGATAGATAGATAGATAGATAGATGTGTGTGTTTGTGTGTGTGTGTATGTGTGTGTGTGTGCATAAATAAATATATAAATATGTCTTGTGCATGTGTTTGCTTCGTGTTTATGTCTTTTGTTCCTTCTCGAGCCATGTCTGGCTCATAAAGGCCGGTTTCCCCTTTTTACTGGAACATAGTTTCCGTATCTGGACGGGACGCCGGTCCGTCACAGGGGAGCTGCTAGACGCAGGACTAAAGAGTGAGAGAAAATTGTGGTGAAAGAATCAGCAGAGGTTCGCCATTACCTTATGCCGGAACCGCGTGATGCTTAGGTGTTTCGCTCATAAACACACGCATCACCCGGTCTGTGATTCGAACCTGCGAATCCGCTGCTCTAACCACTAAGTCATGTGCCTCCACATAATTGTTATTAATGTCACTGAGAATATAAAATATGAGGCTAACTAATTTAATGTTCTAACAATTTTAACGAATTAAGTATTATAACATTGATGTGATACTTATTGTATAACGACTTTTGCATTGCCTGTATATGTATATGCATAAGACTCACACATACACACACCTGCATGCTTTTGTGTGTGTTCATGTGTATGTTGCATTTTTATGAAAAGTAGAAGTGTGATTTCGTATCCTTAATATAGTTACAGCCTTCACTAATGCGTTCAAGATCTTTCATGTATTGAAGTTACGTTAGTCGGGTATCAGTGCCGATTTTTTTCTCCAAGAACGATAAGAGGTTTCTCCGCTGGCATTTTAGTCACTGAATAATATAGAAATAATGTGCTTGATATTTGTGCCGTGTTGCTAAACCTTATGTATACCCTGCTCAACCCTGACCAAACGCATTTCAATCATTCATATTTTAAGCGTTTTATATCCTGGATTACAATATCCATTAACATTCGACCGTTAAGACAACAGAATTTGATTTGAGATAGATTTGCCTTCTATGTCTAACAGGCCAAACGATTACGTAGAGACACTTACGTAGAGAAATTGTGACATAAGGTTTGAGCATGTAGGCAGCATCCATCGTTGGACATAAAGTAAGTTTGTAAGCTTGCTGAGACTGCGAAGTAAGTTCAGTTCCTGATCAAAGCCTATTTGTTTCCAACACCTTGTTACATTACTTGAGATACGAACCTACGCTATATACACTTCTACATTAAAATTACTTGACCTCTACGAATATTTTAAAAGTCATTAATATTTAAAGTTGCATTAAGAAAATGGAAAATATGCGATGATTTTATAGATAGCATAATAGATATAGATTGTATAATGCTGTCACAAATTAAAACGAACATAACGATATATGTGTGATTTCAATGGTTGCCATGGCAACTCCATAATAAAACTGTTTAGTTTAAACACGATCACATTTCAAGCGACTTTCCAAATGAATATGACTCCAAAGAACATATACAAATCTCTTCGAAAATCTAAATCTCAGACAGATATACACAAAATGTAAATATTGCATTAAGTAATGCCGAAGAGTTGAATTGTTATAAAAGATCTCTCTAGGACGCTTTCCTCATTAAATTAATTAGTTTTCTAAACTATATCTGTGGAATGTTCATAGCATTTATGTTACTTTAAATTTATCGCATAAATCGGGCGACATAATTACATTATACTTCCTGAAATATTTGAGATGTAGAATGTTCTTAGTTCTATGTGTAATTGAACCCAGTTTAAATACTGTTGGCATTTAATATGTTATCTGTTAGATCTAATTTCCTTTGTGTCTTATCTATTTGAGTTATAGCGCATGCAGATTTATCATTCCAACTGGTTGGCTAGCTCACTCTCTCAATCTGTTTGATCTTAAGATGTATTGTATTGTAAAAATATTGGACCTTTTCATTTACCTTAGAGAATGAATGTAGATATTAATCTTAATAATGTATTTGATTTGCCAAGAAGATGATCCCTCTCGATCTGAAGGAAGCATTTATATTCCTTAGATCTAGAAAGTGGATAGCTCTTGTGGCTGGGTAATTTCAATCCCAATTTACCGTAAAGCGATGCCAGAATCTGATAGCAGTATACAGTGGACTTCATTGAAACAGAAAACGATTACAGACTCTTATTAAATTGAGAGCTTCATGTGCGAAGGTAGAGGTTGAGTAGATGTGGCTGAAACGAAATCTGGCGGTGCAGTCAATAGACAGCTGCGACGTTTAATAACCGATAACGTAACCATGAATAAAAGGAAGAATTGCAAGGCTAGAGAGAAGATGAAGGGTAGGGAAAGAAAAGT
>NC_068986.1:23940677-23941138 GCF_001194135.2 Octopus bimaculoides | reverse complement strand
GGTGGGTGGGGGGGGGATACAATGAGTGATTGAAAGAGTGAAAGAGAAAAAGGAAGAGTTAAAGATAGAGAGGGAAAAGTTGAAATAGATGGCGATAAATGATAAACACTGACGCGTGTAACTATAGAATACTACCGAGACTCAAGGAAGCTATTTAGCATTATCGAAACTGTTTAGAACGCAAGTACAGCTTCGTGACAGAAATCAAGAAAATAATGCATATAAATCATTTGCTGACCAGCTACGCAAAACCAATTGTACACACACACTCACTCACACCAACATATATATATATTCTTTTCCTTGTTTAGTCATTTGACTGCAGCAATGCTGAAGCACCGCCTTTCTATTCCAAGTATTGGACCTCAGGAACTATTCTTTGTAAGCACCAGTTGTGATGACAGGGGTACGAATATATACTCATATGAATATATATATATATATATATATATATATATATA
>NC_068986.1:23938171-23940387 GCF_001194135.2 Octopus bimaculoides | reverse complement strand
CTCGTCTACCAAATTCACTCACAAGTCTTTGTTCGGCTCGAGGCTATAACAGAAGCGGAGTGGGAGATAACCTGCAACTATGTGGCTGAGAAGCAAACTTCTTACCACACCGTCACGCGTGCGCATATATATATATATATATATATATATTATATAAATTGGACATAGGCGATCGTTGTATTCTTTCTTGTCTTGAGGTTCACAGCCAAACGGCTTGGTGGGTAGATAGATAGATAGATAGATAGACAGACAGACAAGCAGACAGACAGACAGACAGACAGACAGATAGATAGATAGAAAGAAAGATAGATAGATAGATAGATAGATAGATAGATAGATAGATAGATAAGATAGATATATATATAGATAGATAGATAGATGGATGTATATAATGAGTGGAGATGTTTTGTGACTTCATCTAAAGCCAAAAGAAAACAAAGAATCCTCGAAAGGAAGTGTAGTACAAATATATTTCATACAAATATTTACCTGAGAGTGATATAAATGTTTCAATGCTATTTTGTTTTTCGTTTTCTCTGATTTTTTGATTTTTTTCAAAAGTTAAACATTCCGAAAAGAAGCCTACCTTGTACATTAACGAAGAAGAGAAAAAATAGAAGTAAAATAACTGATATAGAAATTATTACTTAGTGAATGTGATTGTTTGTGCGCATGCGTACGTATATATGTGGGTGTGTGTGTGTGTGTGTGTGCGAAGTATTAAAAATCAGCTTAACTGAGAAATGTATTATATATGTGTATTTGTGTGTCATTGTTTGTGCATGTGTTTATGGGTATATATAAATATATGTTGGTTTCTTAACACCCGATGAACTCATAGGATGTGTGTTTTAATCTTGGTGCATTTTATTCTTCTCTAAACATGAACAGAGCCGATATCAACCTGACGGAAAGGGTGAGAAAGAAAGCCCGAAGCGTACAGAAGGATAGGAAGAGTAACTGCAGCGCTGTGCTTTTTATGCTACTTCGCTCTTTTATGCTATTTAGCCGCTTCGCAAAGTGGAAAACCAAAGCTGGCTGGGACGAAATCCATCCCTAGAGTAAGATTTACGAAACAAATACACACACACGTACACAGAGAGAGAGAGAGAGACACACACATACACATACACACACGCATACACACACACACACATACATACACATACATAAGAAAGAGAGATATTGAGAGCTATGATTGTGTATGGGAGTTGTGATCTTGTGTGGTGTGATTGTCTGTTTATGCAAGTCATCTGATATCTAACCATTGTGATTTCAGACGGGCTACAGCACTGCACTCAATATCGTTTTTGTATTCAAGGCGGCGAGCTGGCGAAATGCTTAGCGGTATTTCGTCTGTCTTTACGTTCTGAGTTCAAATTCCGCCGAGGTCGACTTTACCTTTCATCCTTTCGGGTCGATAAATTAAGTACCAGTTGCGTACTGGGGTCAATCTAATCGCCTGGCCCCCTCCTCCAAAATTTCGGGCCTTGTGCCTAGAGTAGAAAAGAATATCGCTTTTGCATTTCATTTCGTTTCGTCACTCCAACTCAGGCTTTTAAATTCCTTCGTTTAGAAGTTTACACTTCATTAGTTGATGGCAGCGAGATCAATAAATTTTTCGCAAGTGTGAGCATTATCAGAGGTGTATACAACAGCCCTGTAAAGTTATTTAAGTAATTTTGTACTGATATATTCTGTGTGTTTGTATCAAGCGGTTGTTTACACGTTGTTACTAATATTTGCACTGTACTGTATCTAATTCAAAGACACTACTGCTGGGAGGCAAATATCATTCCTTTAAACGTGCACATACTTGGTAAACTAATACTTATTTTGTGTTAGATGTGTTTATGCTAATAATGTGCATCATTTAAATAACGAACGAAATATCTTCCATTATTTACTCTGGTGTCCTTTGTAATGTGTTCAAAACCCGTCAGGGTCGAAGTTGCATTCAATTTGTTGAACTGTTCTGGAGTGCATATATATATCGGCAGTCGTCGCTCCATGGTAAGAAGCTTGCTTCCCAATCACAAGGTTCCGAGTTCAGTCCCACTGTGTGGCAAGTTGGGCAAATGTCTTCTGCTACAGCCTTGGGCCGACCAAGGCCTTGTGAATGGATTTGATAGACGGAAACGGAAAGAAGCTCGTCGAATATATATATAGATGTGTGTGTGTGTGTGTGTGTGTGTCAAGCTCTTTCGTATCTAGTC
>NC_068986.1:23936288-23937823 GCF_001194135.2 Octopus bimaculoides | reverse complement strand
GTCTGTATGGGGAGGGTGGGTCTGAGTGGTCTTGGGGGGATGGAGTTGGACTGGGGTACTATATTATACTCAAGGTTTTTACTTTTTTTCTCTTTCTCCTTCTGCTCTCTGTAACTTTCCATTCTTCCTCCTTTTCCTCCGTCTATCTCTTCTCCCTCTCTTCTCTTCCGTCTCCACAACTATTTCCTCAGCCATTGTCCTTTGTAGAGTGCAGTATGCTCTAATGTGGCCCATTTGACCACATTTAAAACAACGTGGTACACTGTCCTCTACCCACACTCTCAGCTCAATTTTCCCCCAACGTCACCGTCTCTGCCAATTCTCCAGTTCACCCTCTTCCGTCTGAATAATGAGTTCAAGTATCTTTCCTTTCCACCCTCCTTCTTCGGTTTCTGTAGCTTGGAGGACAGCCACCTTTTCCTCACTTCCAACAAGGACAGCTGCCGCCTCCCAAGCCATTTCTATATCCGGTGGAATTGCTTCTACCCTCACCTTGGAAGTCTTTCTTCCAATTTATGTGCGCAGAAGCACTACTTGCTCTGTTCCCCCCTTTTCATCATTTCTTGAAACCTTTCAATTCCCTCCAAACACACATCTCCAGACTGCCGTCTCACCACCTCTGAGAAACTTCTCGTTTCTATTTCGACTGTTCTATCTATTTCGTCTAGACACCACATCAGACACCACATCAGCTCCTACTCAGACGACGACAGGTGTAGCTAATTCTCTCTCTTTTAACAGTGCTCCCCCTTTCATACAATGGGGGAACAGCGTTAACAAAACTGCCTTGAGGCAGCAAAATTAATGTCTTAAAACAAAACAATTAATTACAAATACAACTTTAACCTTTCGTACAAACAAAATTCACGATCAACTCGGTTACAAACGATCGTCATGATGGTGAAAAAATATCAATGTTACTCTGCTAATGCATTTGGGCAAGTCTACGTCTGTATTATCAGAGAATAGCTAAACAAAAAATGTTTAAAGAAAATTCAAAACCCGGCAAAAATCCGGTAAAATTTATTCATGGTTCAAAACGTTGCATACATTTTACACAACCTGATATTTTACAGTATTTCTTTTGTTATGTGGCGACCTGTTAGCAACACGTCGGGCAAAATGCTTATTTTTTCCGGCTCTTTACGTTCTGATTTCAATTTCTGCCCAAGGCAATTTTGCCTTTTATCCTTTTTGAGACCACTAAATAAGTACCAGTAAATGTCTGAGATCTTTATACTCGGTTTACCCTCCACCGCTAGAAGGGCTGATCGTGTGTGGAAATTAGAAAGATTTATAGTACGGATATACGAAGACACAAAGCCTACAGCTATGGTGATTGTGTTCCCTCATGCTATGGTGGTCGCATTCAGATAAAGCATTAACTCATTTGATCTTCCTACCTTATATTACTGCCAAAATTCATCAATAGTTTCAAGATATTTTCGACATGTTGGCGTATTTCTAAATACACTTACTAATGTTTAAACACGATTCCAATGGAAAATTATCTCTAGTTTAACAAAATGTTCCAG
>NC_068986.1:23928812-23931130 GCF_001194135.2 Octopus bimaculoides | reverse complement strand
TAGGAAAATAAAGACGAAGACAGGTGTCGGAACAACAAGCAAGTGTATTAGTTTGACGCTCAGAAAAAATGAAAAGTCGTTTGTTTCGAACCTACGCTCTTCGACAAAGAGAAATAAGAGAAAATAAAAAGAGAGGAAATGAAAAAAAAACGTGTCGAGTTCAGTTCATGGTGAGCTTCAAATAATCATAAACTCATTGTGAAACAAATACCATTTGTATTTTGCTATTCATCATTGTAAGGGTCTTCCATACATATGTATGCATATCAGTTTCATGTAATAACTGAAATCTTTCGAGATGTATCTCCAATGGGTATTACACATACATTATTATTTTTCATCTTTTACGTATTCAAGGCAATTTATTTGTTGCAGCACTGATTTATCAATCCCCCTCATATTAAATTCGCAAACAATCTTACCAAGAATATAACAAATTATAATTTTAGATGGGATCGCTTTTAAGGAAGAATATATACTGTACATTCCAGGCAGTAGAAATGCTTCTATTTGAGGATGCTTTTGTATGAAACCAAAGGACCAAAATCATGAAAGGGTGGAAGTCATTTGTACTTACAGATGGCGGAGTAGTTTTTAATCGAAGCCTTTTATATAATGGCCATTATCAAGAAAGAATGGTCAAACGTGTATCACAATCCCCTTCAGAACTATGAAATTTCGTGGCAGTTCTACAGTATTGTCATCTTCCAATATTCTGTGGCTAAACCCGGAATCATTATATTGTTTAAGATTAATAAAGAGGAATTTTGACATGTGTTTACAGGAAAATCTTTTTCATCTCTAGTATTAAGAAGGAGACCATTCCTTCTCATTATTTTATAACTTTCTTCCAGGAATAATCAGCAAATTTTATTATACCTATAACATGGGGCTGAAGGTAGGATTTTCCAACATACTGAGTCATCTATATTGTTTCTTTTGAGTTGCCAAATATTTTTAGATAGACCTGTGCTATTCTCTTTTCTTCGGTCATTAAATGAAGATTTATGATTATTCTTAATTTTATAGAATTCCTCGTACAACCGATGTTTGTATATTTAGAGGAATTATGGATAATAATGGTTGCCTGGTATATTACTTCTTTCATTTTGGAATTTCCATCTACTTCACAAGTATTTGGGTCTCTACAATTACAATTTAAATTATTAGGTTGTTATGTCTATACGTATTACGAGTAATGGAGTTTTGGCTATTATGATAATAGTAGTTGTTAGTTATAGAATTATTAGAGTTAGAAGGTATATTAGATGACGTTTTTTTTTTATAGAATTGGTCCAGTTTCTTATTATTAAAGGAAGAGGTTTGAAGAGACTGAAAATCCAAATCTAATTTTTTTTGCTATTAAATAGTTTTGCATATTTACAGTTTTTGAAGTTTTTTATTAATTATATTTCTAATGGATCTTAATAAAATTATATTATAAAGAAAACAACAATAACACTACTTGGATCACAATGATCCAAGTAGTGTTATTGTTGTTTTCTGTATTATCGTAGTGGGCTATGTCTTGCGGGTCATCTATTATTACACGTGATATTGGTTTATTTTTTTTTTCTATATTATTTTTATCTATGTTAATATGGTTTCTGTGGTTGAGTGTATTATTGAAAGGATTAGATGAAATGCGATCATTTTCATTTTTATTTTTATATTTATTGGTTTAGTGTTCTTATTTCTATCTATAATTAATTGATTTAGGTATTTATTGCCAATATTCTTGGGTTTTATTACATTATTAATAGAGTAGTTAGTGATTTCTGAATTGCCGAAATTAGTGATATTTTTTTTTATTTTAAAAGATATTGGATATGGTGCTCGTATTGATTAAGTTTATAAGTATGTTTATTGGTGTTATGGGATTTATGTCTATTGCTGATGTTGTGTTGATGACTATTACTGAGAATTTCTGTTTGTTTGTGGGGTGTACTAAATAACTAGTTGAATTAGGTTCATCAATATTGTCTGTGTTGTTCATATCTAGATAACATTTGGTATTATTAGTATTGGTGGTGTTGTTTTTATTGCACTTGATTTCATAATTGTATCCTAACTTCTTAAGACCTAGATTATAGTAGTTTTTATGTTTGTTAAAAATTTCTTCATTAGATGATAATAAATTAATTCTTCTTTCTATGTTTTTCGTCAGATGTTTCATAATGTTCTAAGAATGGCTACTTTAGGTGTTTATGTATGTGATATTGTTGTTTGGCTTGTGGTAAAGTTGATATGAGGAAGTATTAAGGTTAAAGTTAACATCTAGGATATTCACAGAGTTATATATATATATATATATATAT
>NC_068986.1:23924211-23926112 GCF_001194135.2 Octopus bimaculoides | reverse complement strand
TATATATATATATATATATATATATATATATATATATATGTAATGCATATATCTGTGTATAGGTGTATATAGTGTGTGTGTGTGTGTGTGTGTGTGTGTACGAGTGAGTATCTGTATGTGTCTCTGTGTGTGTATGTGCTTCTGTCCGCCTATACGTATAAGTAAACGAGAAAATGGTGGTAGATAAGCAAGCTGAGTACCAGTTCTAATATGTTTAAGAAATATTTTTGCCTGTCAAATTTGTTTGTGTCAAAATGTGTCGTTGATAAAATATTCTCGCCTAAAACAAAAAAGTGTCAGAACCACCACCTCAGCTCTAAGCATTCTCTGTTAAATTATGGATCCATTTCGAACCCGTTAGCTCTCTTCAACTCTAAGTGAGGAAGCCATGAACTGACTAGAAGCATTGCTTCTTTTCTCTGAAATCAGTGAATTTTTATTGTTTTGTTTTGTTTTGTTTTGTTTTTTCCCTGATAGTGAATATTGGCCGCCAGGATGGAGTATATATTTGAGCAGGCGCGCGAAACAATTAGACGAAATAAACAAAATTAAGACCTGAAAATTGTGTGAGAGATATTTGAACCGGAAAAAGATTTACAAAGCAGTTTGTCTGCGCTGAAGATGTTATAACACCAGAGTCAGTTATGTGTGTGTGTGCGCGTGCATTTGTGTGTGTCTGTGTGTGGGTAGTGTGTGTGTGTGTGTGTGTGCGTGTGTGTGCGAGCGTGGTGTGTTTGTGTATGTATGTGTTTGTGATACATTCTGCGAAAGTTACTAATTAGTATTTATGTGAGGTGTATTAATAATAGAAATACATGAGAACACTGCCGTTCTCTGCTCATATCAACGGTAGATTTACTATCATTCTATGACTGTGTACCGTGTAGATTTTGTGTTAGTGTATGTGTGTGTGAGAGTCGTTTCTTTATGAATAGATACACAAAAGGAAGACGACTATATGTGTTTGTTTTATGGTAATGCTTACGTTGTTTCCCTCGATAACCAGTTCTGGATTTCTACCATTTCTCTTCCTGGCATTCGTAAAGTGCAAATCAGGTTGTATTGTGTTGTTTATTAAGCTTTTGTTTATAAAGATACGGGCAAAGAGAATTAGAAAACACAATAGACAAATAGAGAAATTGCAAGTGATAGGGGTAAGAGTGTGTAGAAACAGAGAAATCGAAGAAATAGAATGAGTATGTGAGAGTATATATTATAAAAAGTGTATATTCAAAAGAAGCAAAAATAAATAAATAAATGAATTAATAAATGAACAAAACCTAAAAAAAATTCTACATTCATTGGAATCCGTCCAAGTTCGATTTGCTAAAAACAAGCAATGTAGCATTCAACAGTAGTTACTATCGTTAATTTCCGGGGAAAGATTGAGTATTATGAAAGTTATATTGTGCAGAAAATGGAATACATCCTTTTACTTTTTTTTATTCTAGAGAAAATATTTTTCTTGGTCTACATTGAAATAAATCAACAGCTAATTCCGAGTGTTGAAATGACAGCAACTGGAAGAAAATAAGTAAGACTATATTAAGAAAGTAAACAGAAAAATATTCTTCTTCTTCTATGAATACACACTAATTGACAGTAAATAAGCATGACTATTAAAATAATTTATTGGGAATTTGAATTAAAGTTAAATGAACAATTACAATGTTCATATGCATAGTTTAATGTCTGCTTATGTCAAGTATTTTTCACTAATTACCGGACTGTATTTAATTCCATTCTTGTTATGAGCTCCACATAAATCTTTTTACTTTACATTCTTGTAACAAAAGTTTGGAGAACAAAAGACTGGTAGATGTCTGCAGCAGTAGTAATTAAGAATTATTACCTTGATTAAAATACGTGCATGTGAACGAAGACTGGTTGTCCATATATAT
>NC_068986.1:23922883-23924082 GCF_001194135.2 Octopus bimaculoides | reverse complement strand
TTAACCAAAATGAAGTAGATTGACAAATTTATTTTTTGAACCAGTGGAAGACACGCAAGATGTCGAAATATTGTTCACGAGATAGCAAATGGCACTCTTCTTTTAATTTTGACTCTATATCTTCAGGAGGAGTTACCTCAATCCTTTCTATATTATTATTATTAGTAGTAGTAGTAGTAGTGGTAGTAGTAGTAGTAGTAGTAGTAGTAGTAGTAGTAGTAGTAGTAGTAGTTGCAGCAGCAGCAGCAGCAGCAGCAGCAGCAGCAGTAGTAGTAGTAGTAGTAGTAGTAGTAGTAGTAGTATGAGGATGTGTATACAGGAAATTGTTCCATTCTTTCTCACAACATCCAAACACAATGGTGCTAAGAATCTTGGACTGTGGTTGACAGTGTAGCAACAATTCCGAAAGACTAAGAACATTGTAGCCGCAATTCACCGCAATTCACCGCAGAGAAATTTTCTCACAGAAAATCATGTTGCGAACGCTTGTGCTGTGACTAAACAACGTTAACATTAACGGCAACGCTAATAGCAACAGCAACGAGTAGATTATCATAAACATTCTAGCTGCTATAAATATTTACATTATGTTAAATATATCACCGTCCGCGACTCCATCTACCCTCTCACTGCACTACATGTGAATATACGTAGAGGGTGATGTGAAACATTGTTGATGTCTGAGTTTGGCACTGTCTTGGATATCATCACAAATACATAAACCTTTTGAATTGCTGAGTTTATTTGAAGTGCTATAAATTCTCCTTAACAGTCGTAAGCCCAATTTAATTTGGTGTGAATGTAGATTAATTACTGTAAGCTTGCTTCAGCTCCTTTGAATATAAATCATTTCTCAAGAACTCTTAAAGAGAAAACTTGTCAGTATGTCAGGTGCGGTGATCACGTGTTAAAAGTGCGTAGGTCATGTGACTATTATTTTGGCTTAGTAACCAAGCTAATGACACATAAACATTCCCAAGATACGTTGAACATTTTCTTCCATTTTTAAGACGACTGTATGTGATTGTGGGACATGTTGTTAGTATTTCTAACTGATCGAGAAGCCCAAGAACCGGCTCGATCTATATCATGTGACATTATCGGTGTGTTTGAGCGGTATGAAATTGTAAAAGAAAATGCCACATTTAGTGAATAGATATGTGTGTGTGTGCGTATATATAAATATATATATATATATA
>NC_068986.1:23920023-23922857 GCF_001194135.2 Octopus bimaculoides | reverse complement strand
AGAGAGAGAGAGAGAGAGAGAGAGAGAGAGAGAGAGAGATAGATAGATAGATAGATAGATAGATATAGCTATATATGCATTTACATATATATAAATTTATACACACACAGCACTCACACATATATGTATATATATTTATAGAAACAAATATGTAGCTATATGTGTTTCAAATTCTATCAATAACCAACATCATAGGAAAGTATCAAATACGATGTGATTTCCACAGTCACGAACACAGCTTTTAATTTTTAGGTAGGAAATATTGGTCTTCGATATGACAAAGGCAAAAAAGTTTGTTTTTTTTAAATGGGGAAAACATGCTCACATGGAAGAATATATCAATAGAACAAGTAAAATTTTGAAGATTAGCAGGATTCAGATTAGGATCATTGTGTTATGTAATATAAGCACATAGTGGTGACGTGTCTAACAAAGATTTAGGCAAGACTACAAAAAGAAGCCGACAACAAAATACATTTTACGCACGGCTAAACGTTGTCACGTATTCGTACATATCTATCAAAGGGAATTCTAAGAACACATGTAACCAGCAAATTATAAAAAGAATATTACCAATAATATGTATGAAGTTAAAATAGATCCATTAATGTCCACATATTTGACATGAAAATCTCTTTGATCTTCAATATCCGTAGCATGCATATCAACATGGTTTTGCCTGAAGAGTCCAGGTCATATAAAAACATAATACTTCAAATGTAACAACTTAGCTATTGAAATCATCACGTAATTAGAGTGTTTCCCTCTTCGAGCTGTATTATTATATTTGTTTCTCTTTTATTCTCTAATTTCTCTATGTATTTCCCGCCCATTTTCTACACACATAGACAAACACGCACACAAACAAAACCATATTCGTAAATGCCTTTATCTACCAATCTATCTATTTATCTACGTAACCATTTTCCTCTTTTTAGTCGATTTCTCTCTCTTTGTAACAGCCTCTCCCTCTATACACGAGCACAAACACACATATATTCAGTAGGTGTATACGTATTTATGTATGTATTTGTGCGTGTACGTGTGTGCCTCTGTGAGTGTGGCTTTGTATGCATGCTTGTGTATGCATATATGTGTGTGTGCGCATGCGTGGTATGAATTCCTTTGATTCTGATAATTCATTTTATCGTTACAAAAGCTCCTCTTAAGCGCAGTCTTTCATGCTATGCGACAAGCGAAACACATTTCCGTCGTCTAGATTAACGCACATAGCGGAAGACTGTGACTCGCCACGGAAAAAAAGAATCAGCGAACAGATATATTCTAGTACACGTATTGAATAAGGCAAAGTTGGAGGTGGGGGGGGGCGCATTATAGCATGACACAGAATGACTGAGATACGTTTCATATCTCGACGATGTGAATTCAAATACTTATAAGGACAACTTTGTATTTTTGTGCTTTCGGAGTCGAAAATGTACCGCAGACTACAAACAAATCGTTCTGTTGTTCGTCAAGCATGAATGCCAGTATATTGGATTTACATAGTTTTCGGCTATTGGAGCAGTTAATGTCGATCTAAATAATACCGAGTGGATAAGTTTGTTTTTAGTTTCCTTTATGGCACAATCCTTAAAAGCATAGCCCACTGGAATAGGAAGATGTTGCTTATCGAAACGATTAAGAATGTTGGTCGTTCGTTTGGTATTTCTCGGAGGAATATTTCAAGACACCGTGTCAGTGTTATGGGGTGTTTTTTCTATGATAGTTTTCTGGATAATGTTCAAAGCAACAGTAACAACTAACGTATGAAAGTTAAGTTGCAGTACTTGTTATTTGGTGTGAATTCGATTTTTCTATAGTTCGGCAACCTAACCTAGTATGACGTGTAAATTGAGCACTGATATTGTTTGACCAGTGTTGGTGAAATATTTTCCATATTGAACAAATGAAGCAGTGCCGCCCATTCGTGTTTGAAGGGAATGTAATTTCAGATGACGTTAATAATCAAGACATGTGATGCAGTTAACTTTTCTTTTCTTTGGACGGTCACAGAAGCACTCTCTCATAATCTCTCTCTCTCTCTCTCTCTCTCTCTCTCTCTCTCTCTCCCTCTCTCTCTTTCTCTCTCTCTCTCTCATATATATATATATATATATGTATGTATGTATGTATGTATGTATGTATGTATATGTATATATATATAAAAATAAATATATGTGCGAAAATGCACAGACATGCAGGAAGTAAATACACACCTTTAATTTTCAAAATTTCTTATCTAAGCGTCTTATTATGTTTTCAGCGGTGTAGAATTTACAATATAGTTATTCCGTTTCATTCCAGGTGCCATTAAATTAACCATTTGCGAAGAGTAACCATGCCACGCACAAAAAATTCAGCAGGGCTGTCAGATTTTCAAAGAGTTCGTATTGTTGGGCAATCTGAGGTTGGTGTTAGCTAGCGAAAAATTGCCGAAAATCTTCAAATTCTTCTTCCTACTGTTAATAGAATTATAGTGCAATTCAAAAGCCAAGAAAAAAGAATCAACAGATTCTTGTCCCGGCCGACCTGGGCCCTTGGAAAGGAAGCTTCGCTGTTTGAAGAGAATTGTGGAAAATAAACCCCGTTCGAAGGCTTCTGACATTGCAAAACAGCTAGAAGTTAGTCCAAGAACGTGTGTTACATATCTGCATAAGCTTGGGTGTTATGAACGAGCAGCTAGAAGAAAACCTCTCCTTCAACCAATTAATATCAGGGAAAAGAAATGGGCTAAGGAGATGTCAGAAAAATCCAGTTCATTTTGGGTTAGAGTAATTTTATCAGATGAATCCAGATTTGCATTATATTCAGACAGCGGACGTGTTTCGGTC
>NC_068986.1:23912143-23919476 GCF_001194135.2 Octopus bimaculoides | reverse complement strand
ATATGAATATAGTTACATATATGTATCGCGATTTCGGTGATACCTCCCTTCATCATGGCGGAATACCTATCTATTTCGAACAAAAATTTAGCAGTGCCACCTCTAGCCGATCTGTTATTCTGTGCTGATGAAGGGAAATAACCTTTGGTACACAGATATTCTTTTGTGCTGAGTTGGGATGCTAAATTCCCTTATCAGGAAACAGATAGTGTGTCGTATAGCCAGCTGGAGACGATGTTTCCTGGAGCTAAATAACAGTAGTATTCGTCGTAACCAGGACTGCCACGTTATGTTGGTAAATAATCTTTACTCTAGAGTACTGTCATTGAATGTCTCTCGCTGAGAGATTTACAAATAGTAATTTTCTATTTTATTAGATCAGGGAGTGTGTGTCACTTTGAAAACTATATTTCGAACAAGAAAGTTAGCAGCACCACTTCTAGCGGAACAGTTATTCTGTGCCAATGAATGGAAATAACCCAGAAATCGTGATACACAGATATTGTTTGGTGCTGAGTGGAGATGCCAAACTCCTTTGTTCGGAATTATAAGGACACAGATAGTGTGTCGCATAGCCAGCTGTTTGCTGGCGATAAATAGCAGTAGCATTTGTTCTAACCAGGACTGCCACGTTATGCTGTCAAATAATCTGTACCATGGATATATATACATATACATATATATATATATACACTCACACATTCTTATATACACACATACATACATACATGCACGCATACATACATACATACATACATACATACACACGCACGCATGCATACATACATACATATATACATACATAAGTAACCAATTCCTTCTTCAGCGGAAGAATTTAAATTATTAAAAACAGAAGCGATATACATAAATGGCTACAAGTCTATAAACATACGTATACTGTGCAATTTGTAATAACCCGCATATATGCTTACAAGTTATTTATTTAATGCAATTAGCTTTTTTCACAAACACCGTTAAGTACGAAAATGAATCGCTCAAAACAATTAGGATTTGGTAGATGTTTATTTAATTACAATTATATGTAATTACAAGAATCTGGAGGAAAATTACTAAACTTCAAAATGTTCTTAGAATTTATTGCAAATAGAAATTCTTAGTGTAAGTGTTTATGTTTTGCCTTGTTTTCTCACTGTGGTTGTGTTTTTTTCTCTTTTTTTTCCCTTGGAATTTGTCCAGCTGATTTAAAGTAAATATCTGTCATAAAGTATCGTGCAAAGTAATACTTCTAAATATTTCATATATATATATATATATGTGTGTGTGTGTGTGTGTGTGTGTGTGTGTGTGTGTGTGTGCGTGTGTGAGCGTGTGTGTGAGCATACACACACACACACACATATATATATATATATATATATATATATATGTACACAGTCTATTCAAAGATGTGATTCAAATATTTTCCATATAGAATACACTTAGTGGTGCTCAAGAGATTTGAACCTGAGAGGGTATAGAAGTAAATGTAGCAATAAGCAATGTAGACCGATGACTATATGTTGGAGGCACGTCCCTATCCTATGACCGAATTAATCTATAAACGTTATCGTGGACCACCGAGTCCCCAGAAACAGCTGCTGGATTTGTTATATTTCCTATTTTCCGCCTTTACTACTACTCCCTAATAGCCTCTTTATTTATCTCTCATTCTTGAGCTATAGTTACTCCTCTCACTATTCCTCAACTTAATAGATCCCATACATCCCCGTTTCCCCCATTTAATACACTTAGCTCTCCAGATTCAACCATTCCATCGTTGAACTTCTTTCCTTTAACATCCCAAACGTAAGATCTCTTCTATGAAGACTGAGGCTCGTCTCTTCCTATGATGGAATCAATCTAAAAACAGTATTGTGGACCACCGTGCCCCCAGAAACAGCTGTTGGGATTGCAATACTGTTTAATTCCCATTTTATTCTCAATTAATACACTTGAATTCTAAATATCATCTGTTTTCTGTGCAAGTCGAAACTTTTTATATGCATACTTATATACATTTTTGTATTTCATGTATTTGATGTACTTTATATGTTAATCTCTCTATATTCCTTATCCCTACAGTCACATATTTATATACATATGTACATATGTGTGCCCATGTGTGTGTGGCTATGAATGTGTTCTTGCATGTGTGCCTGTGTATGTCTGTGAGCTCGCACGTGTGTCCGTGCGTTCGTAAATAAGAAAAGATTGTAAAAATACCTTCCATGATTAGCTTGTCTTTAATTGGCTGCTTCTTAGCCTTCTCTCGTACAACACTTACAAACATTTCTATCGGTCATATGATGCACCTGAGTGCACAGCTCGTTTGGTTGATCATATCTTAACTCACTACCCTATTTAATATTTCTTTTTAAATTTCTTATTGAGAGTAATACACTTTTGAAAACGCTCAACTTATTTGAAACTTTACCCTTGCTTACGCAGAACAAATCTCTGTTTTATGAAATGATAATCTATTCTACTGTAGGCGTAAAACTTTGAGGGAAGGAGTATATCGGTTACATCAACCCCAATAATAAACTGGTTCTCATTTCATCGATTCGGAAATGGTGTAAGGTAAAGTCAACATTGGATGAATTTGAATTTAGAAATTTAAAACGGGCGAATAGCTGCTAAGCGTTTATGTGCTAACGATTCTTCCCGCTCTCCGCCTTAATAATACCGTCAAACTAAAGACACATTTTTATAGAAAAATAGCATGTGCGTAGTGTTGATACAACACGCAGGTTGTTAAACCTAATTTGTAATCTACTTAAATTTCCAGGATAAAGTTACTTTACCAATATACAATAAAGTATTTCAGAAAGAGCATGAATGTCACAGTGTCTCTACTTACATGAAATGGCAGATATTTTGAGTACATATGAAAATCTGTTATTCAATAGATTATAAATATGCCACTTTGGTTCCCTGTTATATCTCTCTAACATCTCGCTTCGAAAGAGATAATATCCAATGCTTTAGTATTACGAGAGAAATCACTGGATATCATTTACAGTATTCTAAGATCATACTTCGAGTCTATGCTAAATTTGGAGCCAAGGAAAGCGAGAACCAATTATTTCATAGTTCAGATATATTTTATCGATTTACTGGTTCTATATAGCTCAGGTGAAGCAGAAAAAAGACAGTATGACATTTATGCCAGTATATTTTATCTTATACAGACACTGTTATGAAATATATATATATATATATATTTTAAAATTGGTGCAATGAAAGCTTAAATTATTACTGATTTAATGAAATTGTCTTGCTCTTTTTATCGTATCGATAATCATTTTATTTCGGGTGAGACTAAAAACTGATGTAAATATAAAAAAATATATAAAGGGCATATAGAAAACAATTTTATATCAATATTAGTGGAAGAAAATTTAAAACAAATAATAGCATACTTTAAACTTCGCACTAACATTACTATCACGAACATTATCCAGAGATTGCAAATGAATCGTTAATACGTATGAATGCCTTCCTTCCAAATCAAATTGCAAATATTTTCATTGTAAAAAAAAAAAAACTGCTATTTTGATATTGAAATGTTTTGTCTGATTTGTTGGCAAACAAGACTAAAACAAAGCAACAAATACAACAAATGATACAAATATTGTTTGCATCAAAGGCAAAATAGATTTTGCAATCCTGCTAAAGCAAATAATTATTCTAAAATTAGGATTATGGTAAATAGCAAATATGATTAAGTGATCAAATTGACATTTGGCACGAAATACTTGGATACTTATATATATATTCCCATTCCTGCATCTCCTAGAAAGTAAAATATTGCAGTAACTTCATTCATATACAATAATAGCTTCCTTCTTAATTCCTCTATCAAACCGGAATAACAAAATCCATAAGTACGTAAGGAAAATATTAATTTATTTGCTGATTTTGACACAGAAGAGCGCAAGTTGATAAATTCAGCGAAATCATCATACGGAAAGATTCAAGTTAACATCACATACACATAAAAAAATAAAGAAAAGAAAAGAAAACTAAACAGTGTACATACCCATACAATGACATACATGAAATTCAGGCACTGATACGCTCCATGCATGGATTCCTCTGATGTATATATTTATAACAGGGGGACGTATTCACATAACGTTGGTAGACGGAAAGAGACGTCAGATAAATAGTGCGTCAGATACCTTGCGGTATCTAGATATTTTCATTAACGTATCAGACTTAAATTCCAAACCATCATCTTTGTCTTTCAGTATTTTAAGATCTGTATCATAACAATAAATTGATAACTAAAATCCCCAGCTCTACCCTTGATTAAAATCTGTTTCTGGCAGCCAATTTTAGATTAATGCATTTACATCAGCGAAAGATATTTTACTAACATACACACAAACACACTATATACTTTGGCAAAAATTATAAATAAAACGTAACACGTGAGTTTGTACTCAATTCCTCAATAGTGAATCTATTAATATGACGATATATACACACACACATACATACATACATACATACATACATACATACACACACATATATATATATATATATATACATTGTGTAATAGGCTTCATATTCATTTTCATTCTAAATGTACACCTTCTCTTCACGCCTATCCCTCATAGACACAGTAGCTAGTGTACATTTTTACTTGCTGAAATCAGAAGAAAATGGCTTTGTCTACAATCTTTGCAGGCCCTCGATGACAGGCGATAATAACTCTACAGCCACTGACCTTAGCCAGAAAGAACACGAGTATTTACTCCCTAACCCCTATAGACTAGAAGAATACCACTGGCACTTACTACTCCCTTGACTGAAAGAATTAAAAGATAAAAGAATATTCACTTTATCAGAAGGAGCTACGTTTTCTTAACCTATATAACGTCGAGTAAGATGTCTTGAAGAGGATACTTACGATCTTTTGAACACTGAGTTCAGATGTCACTGACGTGAATTTTATCATTTACATCTACATAATTGCTAAAATAAAGTACCAGTCACAAACTACATATTCATATTAGAAAACAATACATATGCTACGGAGTAGAACATATATTAGACCCACCTATATTCTTTCAACATTTACCTTCATCCCTTCATATTTTTAACACACGTTGTTGTTGACTCAGACTGCTATCCTTCATGATTCAATGAAATTAAGTACTTTTCAAGTGTTGTTATCTGTTAATCATTATGGCCTCCCTCATAAGCTGGGCCTTGTTCCAATGTTGCAAATCAATATAATTTTCAAAAAGCTATAGCAAAAACGATAATCTTTTAGTTAATCATGATCTCAAATTCATTCCTATGCATTGCTAAATTTGCAATACTATTCACTCCATGGCTCGATTATGTTTCATATTTACACATATACACACACCTTTACATACATGCATATGTTCTCTGAAATATATTCTGCATGTACATGTACAAGCATAAATGAGAGCATATATACACACAGACGCCTCACAAATTTACAAGCGGGCACACATGCACGTCTGTACTAGCGCACGCGTACATTTCTAGTATCACAAACGTACATGTATACTGGTCGCCCTTCTATATATGTCCACACCACATTCATATATAAAGGCGATTGCTCACAAAAGCTACCGTATACACTGATTCACGCATACATCCATACGCCTACTTAACATATGCTATTCTGGGCAATGGAACAAGAGTTATTTCTGCCAACAGATTAGAAAGAATTCTGCATTGTAATCGCAATAATCTCAAAGAACAATACTGATTTGTAACAAGGGCTAGCTGCATAACTATTAATTTTTGCATTAACTCTCTTGTCTTTCTGCTTTGTTTTTCTAGGATGTTTTTCTTATTTCCTTCACTAGTTAATCGCAGCAGATGAAAGGAGATCCAAAAGCAATCAAATGTATAGAACAAAAGTATAGTGAAGGAGTGGGGAGGGTTTTGGAAGAGAACAGGTCATTAACTTCAAGAACAATGATAGCATTAGATGATAAAATCTCTCTCAGAATATTGCATCCATTAGTATATAAAAGTGGCTGCGCAAAGACAAATCATAGGAATTAATTAATTAATTAAGCAACAAAATCTTCCCTTACCCCCATTAAAATAGCATTTTATGAGATTAGTTCTGCTATAATTTCGCACAAGTTGCGGTTCAGGAGGTGTCCATAATCAGTGTTAGGATTTGAAAGAATACGTTGCCCAGCGAGGTAAAAATTACTTGTTAATGCCAGATTTTAAAAATAGTATATTGTTCACTATATTTTCTATGTCGGTGGAATATCTTTTGTCCATTTGCCAAACGATGAATCATTATCTGAATTACCAGAAGAATGAAAGCTCTCTTCATTGTAATCTGAATCATTATGATAATAAAACCCATTGTTCTACTGTTTCTTGTTTTGTTGCTTATTTTCATTTTCCATTTGTTAACGATACCTTTGGGAGTAGGGGGATTAGAGAAAATGTTGAATTTTATTTCTTCATTCTTATATTTATGAGTTTAGTTTTATCAACTTATATAATCCTTGTATTTACTCATGTAATACAAATTCCCTCATTATGATGTAAAATTATTTTTAGACTTCAAAAGATCAATAATTTTTAATCTGACTTTACGTTGTAAATTTACGTTGGAAAAATATAAGATAGTATACTAAATATTATCTCGATATAAACATATATCACATCATTCATTTCAACAGAGTTCAACACCTCGATCATAGATTTTCGCTACACGAGAGAACGCATTTTTTATTTGGCTAATAAAACTCTGTGAAACGAAAATAGGGTTCCATGATGCAGTTATCTAATCAAAATGACGCCAACTAAATATCATCGCGTACATATACATACACAGGCATACACACCCTCACATAGATAGATAGATGGATAAATAGACATACAGACAGAGAGAGATAATAGATAGATAGATAGATAGATAGATAGATAGATAGATAGATAGATAGATAGATACATACATACATACATACATTCATACATACATACATACACACATAGAGAGAGGGGGAGAGAGATTTAACATAGAGAGACGGAGAAAGAGATAGATAGATAGATGGATAGATAGATAGATAGATAGATAGATATGTTTCTTTATTAGCCACACAGGGCTCAACATAGAGGGGACAAAATACAAATGTAGAGTTTTTCATTTCGATGTGGACGAAAGTAAAGTAAAAAATTAAAACGGGGATAACGATGAAAAGGCATCGAGAAAACGTTTGGGGTATGTACAAAAAAAAAAAATTACAAAAATTTCCCAATAAATGGGGAGGTTATCCGTGGAAAGAAAAACCTACGGAAAAGATCACGGTAA
>NC_068986.1:23908485-23909441 GCF_001194135.2 Octopus bimaculoides | reverse complement strand
CTATCTCTTGTCCTACACACTATCCTATCTAGATACGATCTCGACGACCCAATGCAGTTGCTCCAAGTTCACGTTGGCACATTTGGGTGGTCGAGTCGGTACCTGTCAGACAACTGGAAGCGTCTGAGCAGGTCTCTGAGGCCTTTGCAGCCCCTTCTAGTTTTGTCACTCCCCACGTAGTCTAGATGCGTGTCCAAGGTAGCATTCCAATCCCCCACTAAAAGTAAGGGACGAGACGTTCCCAGGAATACTTCTAGACGTCGAAAGAAGTCCGACCGACCTGTTAAAGGAGGCACATAAACTGCCAGCAGCCGAAAAGCTCCTCCATCGCTGCCGTCCACATATCGTCTTTAGTTGGAGATCAAGACTCTTGCCAAAAAGAACCGCCGTGTCACTACCGCTCATCCTCGGCAGACAGGAAGAAAAATAAATGTTAAACTGTCCGCCAAACAGGGACTTTAGGGCCCGCGGTTCATGGAGTCTGGTCTCACTAATGGCTATGATATCCAAATTGTGTGACTTGATGTCATTTAAGAGGTACTCTTGTTTCCAAGGGGACCCCAAGCCACGCATATTCACACAATCAATCTTCACCATGATTCTATTTATACGTGTGCTTTAAAGCACAAAAGGAAAGGAAAAGTGGGCTACTTACTGTTTGCAAGTTTTGTTTCTTCCTTGGATTTTTCACCAAGGAGGCTATTGTACAATTTCTTGCACAAATATTTTTGACATCCCCCTACCGAGTTGGGGTAGAGGGATTTTATTTTGTGGTGCAATGCTGGTGATATATGGTAAATTTTAATGTGTTTTGGCGGTGTTGTGTGTGGGTTGTTGTTTGTTTTGATGTCGTTATTTGTGATGTTTGTTTTAGAGTTGATGTAATTCATCAACTCTGTGTTTGTACTGTCTATTGTTGTTAGCATTGTTTTTTGCATATTACTATTGGTGTTAGG
>NC_068986.1:23896468-23906971 GCF_001194135.2 Octopus bimaculoides | reverse complement strand
ACGCGCTACTCTATTCTTTTTTCTCTTCTTGCATCTGAAGCCTCGGGAAATGCTCATCAAAAGAACAAGACAAGCGTTCCAAAATTGTGTTTCACGACATTTTTCAAATGTCGAGAAGGAAATTTTTGTATTTTGCTAGGGCCGAAACTGCCCCTGGGGGGCCAATTCCTGCCTTTGAAAATACACAGAAATGAAGTCTAGGTGCTTCGCAACAAAAATATTTTAAAATTCCAACAAAAAGTGGGCAATGAAGGTCAAAAAGAGGTTTACCTCTGCAGCCGATGTGACAGCACGTCCGTCAGATAGATAGATAGATAGATAGATAGAGAGATAGATAGATAGACAGACAGACAGGGAAAGAGAGACAAGAGATTGATCAATATATAGATTGATAGAGAGCAAGAGAGATGATAGATAGATGATTGATAGATAGATAGACAGGTAAATAAATAGATAGACAGGTAAATAAATAGATAGACAGACGGAGAGACAGACAGACAGACAGAGAGCGAGTGAGAGAGATGATAGATAGATGCTTAGATATCCTCATCTTCATTTCCAACTTATTGGAATAACATTCACCAGTCTCCTCCATGCTTCTCCGTCCTCTATCATCTCACCAACTCAGACTATTCAAGGTTTGTATCCTCCAGCATTGATTGCGCATGCAATTTACATCTGCTCTTTTTACTATGTACTGCTTCCCAGAATAATATTTGATATGCGAATCCATTGTTTACTTCGCCCATATTCTTCCATAAATTTAAATCGCCAAAATTACACTGATTTTAATTTTTATACATACACACACACACACGCATATATATATATATATATATATGTATGTATATATATATAATCATTACAGATATAGGGTAAAGGGTTATTCATTTATTAATAAATTAATAATTAATAATTTTACCAAGTAGTTCGGTATGGAAAAAACCTTTCGTATAAGTTCTTTACCGAAGGAGAGAGGACACCTGAAGAGCTTTAAATCTTATTTCCTGTACAGTCATTACGTTTATTATATCCATCATCATCGACTTAAATCAATATCATTCATTATTGGTGAGTAACCTTATATTTTACTTTATTTTTTATTAAATTATTATTGGACCACGTGATACGTAGTTGAGTAAAACATTTCATTTCGCGTTTCCGCAAACTATTCAACGGGCACAAACTGAGTTATCCTTCGTCGGACTGGCGTCCTAGCCAGTGGGAATATATATTCCACAGAATCCGGTATATATTCCATAGAATCCAGAACGGATAATTGATCTTTATTTATTTATGGTACAAGTTTTGTTGAAGAAAATTTGCTCACCGGGCTGTTCATTCCTAATTTATCTTCCCCAAGGCTCTTTCAGTCTGACCAATCTTTTTTCGAGTACCAGATTACTCAGGTTCCTTTCCTCATGGGTATGTAGTCAACCAGGTTGTAAACTACATAGAAGTCATCCATCACCGATCCAGAAGTCGGTTTGGTTGTATTGTTTGAAACCTAGGCTGATAAGATCAAGTAAATCTATGAGGAAGAATGTCCCAAACGAGCGGAAATACAAATGTGCGTGTGTGTGATTGTGTATGTCCACCTGTGTATAGGCGCATGTGTGGGTATGTTTTTACATATGCATGTGCGAGTGTGTGTGTGTGTGTGTGTATGTGTGTTCGGGTTCTGGTATACATATAATAGCACGTTTTAAAAATATGTCTGAAATATGTTGCAAATTCAGATTTTTTTTTTATGATTAATTTAATTTAGATTTTTTTCTTACACAAATATTATATATCAAATGATAATATAATGATTCTAAATCATTCTATATCAATCAGTGTTACTACAAAAGATTTTTTTTAAAAAAGATAGATTTTGAAACAATGATGTGATGAGGAATCCTGGTACATTATAATTCTTATGATTTGCATTTGGAAATATGACAAAAAAAATATCAGAAATTTAATTGAATAAGAACTCGATCGTATTTGCAATATGAAATTGAAATAGATGATGTTTCTAACACCCACACACACATCATGCATGCAGAACCACCTACCCCCACACACTACTGCCACCACCACCACCACCACCACGAACATTTTTGTGTGCATATCCCCCGTCTCTCCCTCTATCTATCTATCTCCTCTCTCTATCCCTCGTCTTTCTATCCCCCCTCTCTCTCTCTCTCCCTTCACTCTCTCTCTAAGATATTTCTCATTTGTCTCTCCTCATTCTTCATTAACAGTTTTACTGTTTCCATTCCTAGTCTCTCTCTACCTTTATCTCATCTCTCCCCCTCTTTCTCACTTCCCCTCACTTTCTCCCCCTCTCTCTCTCTGTGACCTTTAATGTCTTTTATTTTTCCATATTTCATTGTCGTTTCTTCTCTCTATAGCTACAACTCAAATATCATCAATCATTCTGTCCCGCTCTGTTTCTATTTCTTCTTCAATCGCTATCTGTACCTTATTAACTTCCTTTACTCTCTCTCTCTCTCTCTCAAATTTTGGCACAAGGCCAGCAGTTTTCGGGAGAAGTTAGTCGTCTACATCGACCCCAGTGTTCAACTGGTACTTATCTTATCAACGCCAAAAGGGATGAAAGACAAAGTCGACCTCGGCAGAATTTGAACTCAGAACGTAAAGGCCGGCGAAATATCGCTAAGCATTTTGCCCGCTGTGCTAACGATTCTCCCAGCTCGTAGTCCTTCTGTGTCCTATTATTTTGCACTTGTTAATATGACTAACGGGCAGAATATTAAAGATCTGGAGAAAATTACTTGTCGTATTCCTCACAGCTCTATAAGCTCCAAGTACAAACACTGTTGCGGCCATCACTAAGTTTCATACGGCGCCGATGAAATAAAGTGAAGGTAGGGCGCAGGAGTGGCTGTGTGGTAAGTAGCTTGCTTACCAATCACATGGTTCTCGGGTTCAGTCCCACTGCGCGGCACCTTGCGCAAGTGGCTTCTACTAAAGCTTCGGGCTGACCAAAGACTTGTGAGTGGATTTGGTAGACGGAAACCGAAAGAAGCCCGTCGTGTATATGTATATGTACATATATATATGTGTGTGTGTGTGTGTGTGTGTGCTGTGTGTGTGTGTGTGTGTGTGTGTGTTTGTGTGTGTGTGTGTTTGTCCCCCAACATCGCTTGACAATCGATGCTAGTGTGTTTACGTCTCTGTAACTTAGCTGTTCGGCAAAGCGACCGATAGAATAAGTATTAGACTTACAAAGAATAAGTCCTGGGAGTCGATTTGCTCGACTAAAGGTGGTGCTCCAGCATGGCCACAGTCAAACGATTAAAACAAATAAAAGAGTAAAAACGTAATATATATATATAATGTGCACTAATTTACATTTATATACAGCTAACTTGATTTCATATAATTACTTAAGTAAATTATATATTTGATTTATTTAGAGTATGTTCAGCAAGGGGACTATTGCTGGTTCGGAAAAATTGCGTAATCCTGAAATACTTTGGTATCAAATGTTCCAGAAAATCGATGTTGTACATGTACCAGTCAGTTACTAGTAGATGCAGTTGACTAACAACTCCTTTTAAAATTGTTGCCCTTAGGCCTAAAGTGGAAATAATTGGAAATAATTAGGCGCAAAAGTGGCTGTGTGGTAAGTAGCGTGCTTATCAACCACATGGTTCTGGGTTCATTCCCGTTGCGTGGCACTTTGGGAAAGTGTCTTCTACTATAGCCTCGGGCCGACCAAAGCCTTGTGGGTAGATTTGGTAGACGGAAACTGAAAGAAGCCCGTGTATTTGTGTGTCTGTGTTTGTTCCCCACCATCGCTTCACAACCGATGCTGGTGTGTTTACGTCCCCGTCACTTAGCGGTTCAGCAAAAATAACCGATAGAATAAGTACTAGGCTTACAAAGAATAAGTCCTGGGGTCGATTTGCTCGACTAAAGGCGATGCTCCAGAATGGTCGCAGTCAAATTACTGAAACAAGTAAAAGTGTAAAAGAGTAACGCTTCTTATTTAACAACGCTTCTTTTGTACTTGCTTTCATTCTTTTGGGGCATTTCATGTGAATAAAATAAGATTTCAAATTTCTGTGGTGTGTGTTCAAATAGCAGTGCTTTTCCCCTATTTAGTGGTTTACTAGTTAATTAAACACGACTGTTAGTGAAAGAGAAATCAAAGAAATATGATATCAATTATAGGTGCAATTGTTAGGTAAATGAATGATGTAACTGCTTTTGTAAATGTAAGCACTCAGCGTCGAATGTAACATCAAGAAATTATAGAAATGTAAACAAAGATGAAGTGTAAGAATGGAAAATTGAAAGAATAGAAGATAGAAAGATTGGGGAAGAGAAATTATGGGAAATTGAAAGAGTTGGAGATTAGAAAATTGGGAAAGATAAAGAGACGACCCATTCACGAACAGCTATTTCAGAAATTTCAAGTATGCATTGGTGCCTATATCCTTCTTGGAGATATATATTGTTATTGATATAAACAAAATTCCCTCTGGGGAAAATGTACGCCATTTCAATATACTTAAATGTAATGAGGTTTCTGTTATACATGCGTGGAGGGCCAGATGACAAGATCAACAAAATACTCAAGTGCAAAATCTACACGGTCCACTATATGAATGAGACACATGGCCTATGACGTGCAACAATATTCTCTCCTTTATATCGCAATGTCTTACTTTCGAATACCATGAGCTGCATTAGATTTTCAAATCTGTCTCATATATTGACTTATCTGTCTAATATTACATAACTGAAGACAATATCTCCAGTCAGCTGCATTGAAACCAACCAATTTTCCACCGGTATACAATGGACAAAGCTGTTAATATACAACCTGAGAGACTGTAATTCATTAGAACTCATTAAAAAAGCGCTGACATAAGACATTTATATGCACTTAGGGAAGGCTATCAATAATTATTTCGTTAAAGGACGCTTTGTCCAATTGTGTATTTTTCTTTCAAGTTTTAGCGTTAACTCTCCAAACCTGGATGATTGAGAAGCAAGTATTCTGCGATACATTCACCGTCTTGGCTGACAATAATTCCGCAATACTTTCACTTGTAACGACAAATATAAAAACAATAAAGAAGTGATTCTCCTAGGAGGACGTGCATTCATATATATAGTATCACAACAAGGTAGAAGTACGATGGATTTGCGGGATAAATGCTGTTCAGTTGAGTTGTCTCATTTAAACCATAGAATAGCAAGAAGAAAGCTGGCACATGCAGAATTATATTGATTTCAATATATCAGCAAAGCTTAAGAATCCAATCGTTGAAAATGCGTGTACACGTTTTAATATAATGAAAGCCCAGTTAATTAATAATGTTCTGTTTGTGACCTTGACAAAAACTTACATTTACATGGAAGACAACAAAGTGATGCGGTACCAAATATGTGCTTCAGAGTCATTGGCCAGGATACTTTAACAGGTAACAATAGCTATCTACTACGTAGAAGAATGTGATTGGTTGGACCAAACAAAATTGCTATCAGATGTATAGCTCTTTTCCGTCTATTCTTGATCAAGACATTTAAAGCAAACATTAATTCTGAATTTTGCAATTCAATGCAGTTCATCAAATAAGATTGCCAATATGGCCACAAGAGATCTAGTTGTGCATTGTTTGCTCTAATGAATCAAATAGCTGCGATGGAGTTATCCAAATATAGCAGATGCAATACGTTCGCTTTCGTGCCATTTTGTTTTTGTTTGTTTTGTTATTTCCCAATCAGGAAAGTCACCTCAGCATTCAACAAATAGCTTTTCACTCAGAAAATGTCTAACAGGTTTATTCCATTCTAGCAAGTGTTGCATAGCAAGCATTTAAACCAAGAAACCTAAAACACACAGCTATTTTAAACAGCGCAAATCTGTTCCTGTTGCAAAAACATTCTTGCGCCTTCTCTTCTCTCGTTCTATACATTGGGCAAGAAGCAATGGACACGAAGGAAGAAAAGTCTCCTATTTAGGGACTCAAATCTGCTATTGAACAACAATTTATTATGTACCTCAGTCAGTAGTAAATTCTTCTTCCTACGGTTTAACCACGTTGGATAAACTCCAGTATCTCTTCTTCGAAAATGATTGGAGTTTATACAAAATAGAGAACAGCACGCTTTAGACTAGGTGTAATGGGGAATGACGCGTAGTGTAATCCAGTATTGTCAGACATTTCTGTATCTCAAACAACCAAGTGAGTTATAATTATTTTTGTTAAGCTGCTAAAACCTTGAAAACCATCCAGTTCGATGCAGCTCTGTTTGAAGTGTTTCTGTCGCATATGAGATATATGGACTGCTTCAACGCGTTTTGTTCTTCAAAAGGACTTCCAGGCCATCGAACTCTCTTGTGCTGATGACGTGGGTTATATTTTCACATATACTATTCAGGGCTCATTATCAGTTGATTGTGTGTTAATATTGCTAGCGTTGCTGTTGTTCTGCTGTGAATTTTTTTTTGTTGCTGTTGTTGTTTTCGTGCTTTGCTTTCTCATGATGCTAGCAATAGTATGAGGTTTGCTGCTACCTTCTCACTCAATCCGATAGTAGGCACATATGACACCATAATTCCAATGTAAACTAAATACACGAAAGCTAACAATTATGGGAAATTGAAAGAGTTGGAGATTAGAAAATTGGGAAAGATAAAGAGACGATCCATTCACGAACAGCTATTTCAGAAATTTCAAGTATGCATTGGTGCCTATATCCTTCTTGGAGATATATATTGTTATTGATATAAACAAAATTCCCTCTGGGGAAAATGTACGCCATTTCAATATACTTAAATGTAATGAGGTTTCTGTTATACATGCGTGGAGGGCCAGATGACAAGATCAACAAAATACTCAAGTGCAAAATCTACACGGTCCACTATATGAATGAGACACATGGCCTATATTACAACACTTCTGCCCCTTAAGGGGCACAATATGCCGATTCCCCTCTTTTGTTAGTGAAATAGGGACCTAGTTTAAAATTTTATCAAAATTTAATAACAGTAAGCAAATAATTTACAACAAAATCTAATGAAACTTTAGAAGCTGATTGACCTACAAAAATACACACGATGATAACATGATAATCCTTTCTACTATAGGCACAAGGCCTGACATTCGTGGCTGTCTCGTCGATTACACAACAACCAGTACTTAACTGGTACTTATTTTAGTTACCCCGAAATGATGAACGACAGAGTCGGCGTCGATAAAATTTGAACTCAGAATAATAGCTTCCCACAACATAATCAAATATTATAAGCAGAAGATCTGGAATTTGTAGCGAAGGGGTTAAGTGATACCATCAACTTCAGTACTTGACTGGTACTTTATTTGACCGTTCTCGGAACGATGAAAGGCACTGTAGGCATCAGAAGGATTCGAACTCGGATTGTAAAGACTTGGAATAAATACTTCCAGTCATTTTGTGCGACGCTCGACAAACACCAAACAATGCCACTTAAATTCACATTTATTATTCATTAACAGGTTCATCTAATTGACTCAGATTATCTTCAATTGGTAATTTGGAGAATAATTGCGGATACTTAATAAAGCCTTAAATTAATTTATTAGAACTTAAATTTCAGGTTCCCTGATTTCAATTGACAAATATAAATAGGTTTATCTTCAGTAATCGGATTAAATTCATCATAGTCAGCATTAGACATTCGGGAAGATATTTCCCGATCTAATCAAATCGAAACAACATGCATAGCAGCTTAACCTGCTCAGTATATACAAGTATTAATATTATTGCAGATAATAATAAAAGGATAATCAATATGCTGAACTGAAAACATCCCCTACTGAATATTTTGTTTAACTTTGCTATAACAGCACTCTATGTCTTTCGTCATTAAATTTCATAAAAATGTTTATACCAGTCATACAACTAGGTCCATGTTTTTCACAAAGAAATTTATAGCTTTGTCCAAATGAAATAATTTATTATTAATCTTGCGGCTTAAACGACTAGACATTCTGTTTAGAGCAGGACATTCAGGTCTAACTTACAAATTGGTTTTTGTATTTATAGAGATGATAAATTGAATAAATTGATAATATGTGTTCATTTAAGCTAATGAAATGTCATATGAAGTATATAACCGCATTGCATTTGGAAGTCTTATATTATTGTGAAAATGAATTATGTCTATGACTAAGGTGAAATGTTACAGAGGCAAAGCAATTAACCTTTTCCTATGAATGTAAGCTCATAGCTACTATGGTAAGTTTGTAGAATACCATTAGTATTATTTAACACACAAAAGATTTCACAACATAACACATATACACGCATATATATTAATTTGAAGAATACAAATATCTACGGTGTTGAATTATCTTTCAAGTTCTCACGTCCAGTACATTGAGGAAAATAACATTATATCGACGAAGTAGATGAGGGTATGTTTTCGATCTTCCAATACAAATTTAATAGCTGTGAATTTGCTGAGGTTGCGATTTGCTTTGATTAATTTTAGTAAACAAATTGCTAAATTGCATTTCAAACTAAATTTCCTTGAGAGATCTGTATGATAAAAACTAGACGTATTGTTAGCCTATTTAATTTTATGTTTCGATTCGGTGCCATCTTGCTTTATCTCAGAACGAATATCTATCGTACATCTTAATGTGGTACTTATTGGTCTCAGACATATTAGAATGTGGTTTACTCACTGGTTACAATAGTTTTATCGTAAACTTACAGCATGGATATTCTTATCTTGAAGTTTCAGTACGATTAAACATGAGTTATTGTTGTTGCTGATGCTGTTGTTGTTGTTCTTGTCGCTGTTCAAATTGTTTAAGTTTTGTTATTTTTGGTTTTTATATTTGATTTTGTGTTGTTGTTGCTGTTGTTGTTGTCGTTGTTATTGTTTAGTTCCGGGTTAGCAGAGATAAAGCAGATCTATAGCAAAGGATATTTCAGCGATGATCGACAGATACATTTGTATATTTAAAGGCCATAGTTTCCGATTCTGTTTTTCTTTGTTTTTTATTAAGTCTGTAGGAAGTATTCTGGAGAAGAGTTAATAACTACTACTGGCACATCGAATGACAACACTGCGGCTCCTGTCTTGACTAAATTTATTTTTCTTTTAATGTTTATAGCCTAGTTATCTTTGATTAAAGAAACCTGCGACCAAAGGCGTTCCAGATGTGATTATTATACAATCATTCAGACTTGGTGGTTCAAGATTACATTATCGAATAATTCTATAAGTTGTGGGAGGTTTGGTTGCTATTTCTGGTAAAAGTCGATGGACAAAGTCGATCTTCATTAGTTGTCACTGACTATTAATGTATTTATATATGTGTATGCACATGTGTGTGCATGTGTATATGGATGTGTGTGTGCCTGTCTATGAGTGTGTGTTTTATTTCTGATATTGACTTCCAATCATAGACAAACTGTTTGAATATGTTTTCTCACCTCGTGGGACATAGAAATGTGGTTTCGTCAGCGATTAACATACATATAAATGTTTCAATTAGGAAAAACATCAGCAATAGTAATATATCACACACACAAACATACACACGCAGCATATTGTCACACACAAAAAACATCGTCTCCTAACTAAAATTCTAGAAGCTTAAAAAATCAGTAAAAGAAGTCCGTGATGTTAACGGCCATGTATCTAAATAAAGAACTTCGGATGCAACATGTTTAAGTGACAGATTTCAACTCAAACGGAATAAATTTTATCTTCCATTTCACAATGAAATATCAATGATATTAAAATTATATTAATAAAGAGTTCATTCATCATATTGCGTATCTAGAATTTTGAGCAGGCAGAATCCTTTTAGCATTGGAAATATTTCTTGTTGTATTTCTGCTGGCTGTTTACGGTCTATGTTCCAATCCCACAGCGTTGAACATGGTTTTCATCTCCCCAGGTTCGATAATCTGAAGTACCAGTCAAGTATTGGGATCGATTCATCGGAAAATTGCTGTCCATGGACAAAAAAACATTAAATTGGATGCTTAAGCTATCGAGATGGTAGGATCATTAGAAAATCAGATGAAATTCTCTGTGGTATTTCTTCTAGTTGTTTATACTCCCAGTTCAGTTCCCACTGTGGTCAAATTTACGTGTCATGCCTGCATGGTCCATCAAATAATGTACTAGTCTAGGACTTGTGTCGTTCTAATTGACTACGCTGTTTGCATCAACAGTTTTGTCTTTGTGTCTAAACTGGGATATATAATTTGATGGGCGGATTTTTTTCGGCATAAAGTTAGATGGGGAGAATTTTTTCGATCTGTAATTTGATGGGCAGAATTTCTTCAATATATAGGCGTAGGAGTGGCTGTGTGGTAAGTAGTTTGCTTACCAACCACGTAGTTCGGGTTCAGTCCTACTGCGTGGCACCTTGGACAAGTGTCTTCTACTATATCCTCGGGCCGATCAAAGCCTTGTGAGTGGATTTGGTAGACGGAAACTGAAATAAGCCCGTCGTATATATGTATATA
>NC_068986.1:23891714-23896315 GCF_001194135.2 Octopus bimaculoides | reverse complement strand
TGTGTGTGTGTGTGTGTGTGTGTGTATCTTTGTGTGTCTGTGTTTGTCCCCCAACATCGCTTGACAACCGATGCTGGTGTGGTTACGTCCCCGTAATTTAGCGGTTCGGCAAAAGAGAAAAATAGAATAAGTACTAGGCTTACAAAGAATAAGTCCTGTGGTCGATTTGCTCGACTAAAGGCAGTGCTCCATCATGGCAGCTGTCAAATGACTGAATGGAGTAAAATAGTAAAATAGTAATATAATTCGATGGGCAGATTTTTTTTTTGTTTGTTTTTGGTGGGCGTTGTAACTTGATGAGCAGATTTTTCTCCATATACTATTTGATGGGCAGATGTTTCTCGATATATAATTTCATGGGAAGATTTTTTGCGATATATAATTTGATGGGCAGATTTTTTTCGTTATGTAATTTGTGGGCAGATGTTTACGATATATAATTTGATGAGCAGATCTTTTTCGATAAATAATTTGATGGGCATATTTTTTTCGATATATGATTTGCTAGGCATATTTTTTCAAATACTTGTTATTCATTTACTACTTGTGAAGATTAAGTCGATTCGTTCTGTTTTTTGCAATTAGGCTGACAGGTATAAAATATTTGGTCATTATTCCATATACTTAGTAGAAATAAACCAAAAAATGTTTAATTAATTTATGAATGCCTACAATACGGCTCAGTGTGATATATAATATTTATAATAGAAAGAAGAAAAGTTAACTGTACAATCACAGTCGTTGGCTCAAAAGGGCGGGTAAGTCTTGTATTCAAACACCTGAAACCCCTAAAGCCCCAAGAAAACCCCTGATTCTGCGTCTCAGAAAGTCCGTGAGATGGATCTTGTAACTAACTTAGTTTATCTATAAAGCTGGATTAACATAAACTGTTGTCTTATTCTTTTCTACTCTAGGCACTAAGCCCGAAAATTGGTGGGAGGGGGCTAGTAGATTACATCAACACCAGTACGCAAATAGTACTTAATATATCGACCTCGAAAGGATGAAAGCAAAGTCGACCTCAGTGGAATCTGAACTCAGAACGTAAAGACAGACGAAATACCGCTAAGCATTTCGCCAAGCATGCTAACATTTCTGCCAGCACACCGATAACTGATAACAGTTTGAAGGCGGTTACCTGGCAGAACCGTTAGCACGCCGGGCGAAATTCTTAGCGGTATTTCGTCTGTCTTTATGTTCTTAGTTCAAATTCCGCCGAGGTCGACTTTGCCTTTCATTCTTTCGGAGTCGATAAATTAAGTACCAGTCACGCACTGGGGTCGACGTAATCGACTTGCCCCCTCTCCTCAAATTTCGGGCCTTGTGCTTAGAGTAGAAAAGAGTATGATTATTTTATGCTAATCCAACTTTATAGATAAAACTAATTTAGTTACAAGATCCTTCTCACGGATTTTCTGAGATGCAGAATCAGAGATTTTCCTGGGACTTTAGGGGTTTCAAGTGTTTGAATACAAGGCTTCCTCACCCTTTTGAGCCAACGACTGTTGATCAAGTCCCAGCTTGCATCCACGTGGAAACATACCACTGACCTGCTCTCTTTATCCAAAGTAATTTACTAGCCTTCTCTGCAGCTTCAGATCATATATGATTGAAAACAGCTCGAAGCGGTGTATATCTAGTATTATACCCCGTCAAGCTTGACCCAATCAGAATATTTGAATGAATAATATACAGCCAAAATGTTTTAACGAGTCTATAGAAAGACGATAAATAGTAGGAAATTATTGATAAAATTTAATCAACGAAGAAGTATTATTAAGTTAATATTAATTTATTTGCGTAAATATTCATTCAAATCGATCCTACTATTTCATAGCTGAACTGTGGATAATTTATTATATACATATGTCTGGCAAGATGTATATACGTGTATTATTATATACATACGTACCATTAAGTTAATCCATTATTTCAGCAAATTTTCATTCAAATTTCTCTCCCTATTTCATATACGGACTGTGGAAAATCTATTATTAAATACATACGTATGGAAATAATGAAGTATTGTTTTGGTCATCTATAAATTTTGAGAAGGTTAAAGACCTAATTCAAATCAATATTCCTAATTTGTAATTAGGCAGTTAAAAATCTCTATTCTCGTCATTATATCGATCAGATAAATTTGAAGTGTATTATATTAATAGGGCATCATTAAAAGGATATATTATTCTCAATTGGTTCGAAGAGTATCACATCGTAGTATTTAGCTAATATACAAAACTAATTTAGTAGTTTCAGAAACGCATTATTGAAATAGAAGTAGATTTATGAAAGAAGTAACACACGAGACGGACTAAATTTCCAACCTAAGGTTAAGGATGAATGCTAAAATAAAGTGAAACAGCTTGCGTATGCTCTAAGGTCAATATATTGAATAAAAGAATATAAACTTTACTAATGCATTGAGTGGTTTCTTCGATTTTTGATTGGAAGTGCCTCATAAACTGAAACACAGCCATTGGTGTTTGTGCGTGTGTGTGTCTGTGTAGTATGTATATATATACATGCGTGTTTGTGTGTGTGTGTGTGTGTGTGTGTGTGTGTGTGTGTGTGTGTGTGTGTGTGTGTGTGTGTGTGTGTGTGTGTGTGTGTGTGTGTGTGTGTATCTACTATATATAAATCGCAATATATTTGTGTATAAGGACTAACGCACACATTTCCACAATTCGCAACCGATTATCTCCAAACTTTACAAACACATTAGTTATGTCCCGAGGATGGTCATGCACTATAATATTTTGCCCAGGGCTCCCGCGTAAATAGCCGTAAATGGACGTAAATGGACATAGGCTTTTTTTATGTAGGGTCTTCCATACTTTTTCAATCTTTTTATAACAGTCAAAGAATTTTGTCTATCTATTTACTCTGACTGTCCACCTGTGCGGTGACCCGGTTAGGAAACAAGATTTGTAAGCTGTCATTTTGTTTTCATGTAAATAAAAGTTTATGTTAATTTTAGCTCAATACGTGTTATGTCGTCGGTAATTCTCTTTCATGTAAATAAATGTTTATATTTAAAGATTTTCTGAATTCGTTGTACGTACATAGCAGGGTATTCCATGTAGGGTATTCCATACGTTTTAATCTATATCGTCGTATATTAGCATTAGGGAATATTTTTGTCTGTAATATTATTATCCAATACCAAACAATCTTAATCTCCATATTTAAGCTGCATTAAACTTTGGCAAGCTTATCTTTGCCTATTCTGCATTACTTGAACGGTGATGTCCATTTCCTCTCTTCTATTTGTCAATACCATTGTTTACCTACCAATGCGTTGTTTCACTTTAAGGATACTTATTTACCCATCCATTATAATATTTTGACTGTTGTCCATTGTTTCAAATGCCTCTAGCATTGAGGTTCTAGCCTTTTTTAAACAATCACATATGATTCATCACAAAGAATCAACCTTTAAATAAGAGTTTAACTACCACTAGCGAAAGCTATATGTATCTTTCATAAAGCTCCATACGAATTTCACTTTATGCGACAGTCGCTGTTACTTTATGCGTAGACCATGTAGGAAGACGAAATAAAGGAACTTTTGAATCGATAGTCACTTGTTACACTAAAACCCATTCTCCTTCTCCAGATAATACAAGCATGCCACATAAAAAGAGCGCACGGATTGGCAGAAAGTCTTCTGTAGCGGCAAGGCAGCAGTGCTGGCGGGCTAGGAAACTGAGGACCAGAGGTCCTGTAGATTGTTAAAAAGAGCTGCCGCTACTAGAGCTGCACCTGCGCCAGAGCAGCTTGTAACCTATCGAGTGCGTGCTGCTGATGCAAAGGCCGCAGAAGCCCCACAAAAGAGTGCTATGCGTCGGGTACGCAATGCTGCATATACGTCGGCTACGTGGGCCGAAGAAGCCCCAAAACAATGTGCTATCCATCGGGCACGCAACATTGCACCCACTTCTGCCGCGTGGTTGACAGATGATGATACCCATCGAATGATGAGACTTCAGTCTAATGTTCAACGGAGGGCTCTTGCCAATGGCTACTGGAAGCCATCAAGTAGTCGATGGGCATCAAAGGCGCTCAACTATGATCCTACCGAGGATTACGCTGCTCATCGAGAGACCGTTACGAGGGATGTGTCGGTAATATGTCCATTTTGAAAAGCCCTCAAGTGGGTTGGAGACTATACTGCTGAAACGGAATAGTTTGCTTGCCTGATCTGCAATACACCCCTCAGCCTTTCCTCTCTTTACTCCGTGGTCACACCTTGATTTGCAGCAATTTATACAGGAAATTCGCGTGTATAACTCTGCTTTCCAGATGACAAGTTTTGGTCACGAACCGATTCATTAAGTCTCCTATAGGCCAACGTTCAACATTCAGGGCAAAACCTATCATCGGATAAGCTCTATTCTTCCTGTCAGCAACGACGAACACTGACACCTTCAAATTTACTTCACGGGCCACTGAGCCCAGGTGGCACCTCGACGAAGGGAGAAGAATACCACTAAAGCAACTTAAACCGTCCAAAGGACTCGTGCGTTTGCTAGTATATATATATATATATATATATGTGTGTGTGTGTGTGTGTGTGTGTGTTTGTGTGTGTGTGTGTG
>NC_068986.1:23889114-23891461 GCF_001194135.2 Octopus bimaculoides | reverse complement strand
ACACACACACACACACACACACACACACACACACACACACACACACACACACACACACACACAAACACACACACAAACAAACAAAGATATACATATTCATTTAATGGTATATGTTATCAATAGCATACATAAACAGTCTCACGATACTTGCATTCTTCACCCAGTGGAATATTCAGACTGCAACAGCTGCAGGAATAGAGAGAGCTTTCTCAGCGCTTATCTGGTATTCATTTCAGGCGAGTAAACCGGAGCAACGGGAACTTATGCCTCTGGTTCATTGACAAAATGTACCTCCGACACTGGAATCGAACTTAAACCCTGTGATTCTGGACTCAACACCCAAACTTATCAGACACGTGCATTTTGATATAGGCAATCACTATAAATATAATACTTATTCAAGAAAAATTAAGGGACTAATGCATGGGAGTGAATACGGCTAGCATGATTTGCTACCGATTACTGATTACTACATAAAATGAGGTAATGTAATATGCTTTATTTGGCTTGAAAGAAAAAAAAGTTCTAACTAAAGGTGTGAAGACATCATCCAAGACCAGGTAGAGCGATATTTTATTCATTCAGTATTAAATTTTCAATTGCATGGTCGAAATTTAGTAGTGGGTGTGACATACACCGGTTTTGACGAATGTCGATGGAACTAAGTATACACTTATCGACATTTGCAGAATTAATTCTATGATTCAGTGAGTGGCAGAGTTTGGTTTTTGAATCACTGATATGATCCACCTGGCTGAACAAGTAGCGCTCACGGTTAAATACGTAGCCCGCATTCTGTAGATGTTGCTATTTTGCCATCGCTGTGAAAGTCCGGCATCTTATGTATATTAGCTACATAACTACATTTAAAACCGGCATTTGATTATTACTACCACCACTCCGTCGGTTACGAGTGTTCTAGTTGATCCGATCAATGAAACGGAGACACACGGGACCTTCACATAGTTCTCAGGGCGATTAAGCCTGATACAGAGTGTGATAGGACTGGTCCTTTGAATTACAGGTACATACTCATTTTTGGCAACTGAGTGGACTGGAGCAACGTGAAGTAATATGTCTTTCTCAAAGATACAACGTGCTGCGGGGAATCGAATTCAAAACCTTATCATCACGAGCGGAATACTCTAGGCACTAGGCCACGCTCCTCCTGTGTTTATTACTAACACCCAAAACAGCAGGTATATACTCAACCATCACCTCATCTGCGTTTGATATTGCTATCAAAGCACTTACATTCAACATATATAATTAGTTTTTCATGTTATACTTCATATTCTAAACGCTTGCCTCTACATTTCTTTATGCACCATTGCATACTGCTTCTTTGGTGTCGATTTCTTTTATATTAAGAAATAGAAGCTGTATCTTAAAAGACTCTATGCCCGCATTTCAATATTCTCTTCACTAAAATATTTCGCTTCCAAAATTCCGTTCTAAAAGAGAAACAATTTCTTTTATTAATGAAGTAATTCTGTTTACAAAAGAAAATATATCGTAAAACCTTTCCTTTCCTTTGATCCTTATCGTAACAACAATAATTCATTTATCAATAAAACACTTTACTTCACAAAATAGACTATTTATCATCATTTCTCTAAATTACGATTCGTGGCTAATGTGCTTGGCTTACAAATCGGAAAACTCTAAAGGCTATACTGATAAAAACTAGTGGAGAAACTACAAACAATCTTTTCAATTTGTTTAACATACAAACTTACTGATTCACTTAGATCAATTAGTACGACATCAATTTGGCAAAAAATGCTTTTAAATCAATTGGTGTATCCGTATATCTAATTGGTGCCCTTTAGAATAAATGCATAACATTTTAACTGAATAAATATGCTCGACAGATCTAGATTCATATTCATTACTTTAATATTTAGCATTTGCTTTCATTATATCTCAATGCTTCTAGGGCATTTCACCGAATGATATGTATTGCCCAGATAAGCATATATATATATATATATATATATATATATATATAAGCAATGTTAATTCTCTAAATGTAGTATTAACAGTAACTGCACGATAAAGTGTAGTATATTGCCACTTAAGTGTGGCTGACCCCTAGGGGTGGATGTTACTGTTGCTTTTAGCCCCAGGAGGACATCTCCTCCAGCTGGCTTATCGACACACGACTGTGTCCTGTTTGCCAAGGGAGTTATCCCTCTCACCTCGACCAGCAGCACGAACGTATCCGGATTTCAGGGTTATTTCCCTTCGTCGGCGTTCGACAGCTGATGACCTTGGTGAGAGAGACAAAAACCTGGCAAACCTTATATCTTCTTTTCCAGTGAGATTCTTCACTGATATTGAAAAG
>NC_068986.1:23888107-23888601 GCF_001194135.2 Octopus bimaculoides | reverse complement strand
ATATATATATATATATATATATATATATATATATATATATAGGCCTAGTAGTGGCTGTGTGGTAAGTAGCTTGCTTACCAACCACATGTTTCCAGGTTCTGTCTCACTGCATGGCACCTAGGGCAAGTGCCTATTACTATAGCTTGGGGTCGACCAATGCCTTGTGAGTGGATTTGATAGACAGAAAGCTGAATAAATGTATATGTATATATTTGTGTGTGTCTGTATATGTGTATATGTATACATATGTATACGTATATATATAAGTATTTGTCTGTGTTTGTCACCCCAACATCGGTTGACAACCGATGCTAGTGTGTTTACGTCTCCGTAATTTAGAGGTACGGCAAAAAAAAAAAAACGATAGAATAAGTACTAGGCTTACAAAGAATAAGTCCTGATGTCGATTTGCTCGACTAAAGGTGGTGTTCCTGCATGGCCGCAGTCAAACGATTAAAACAAGTAAAAGAGTAAAAACGTAATATATATATATA
>NC_068986.1:23886659-23887855 GCF_001194135.2 Octopus bimaculoides | reverse complement strand
AGTGTTGTAATGCCTTTCTTCATTCTTATTTAAAATCGCATCCTGACTCATTGAAACAAAAACAGATAGATACGGCTAACATACTTTCAGGTATAGTTCTCATTTACGGCTGACATGCAGTTACACGTATTATAATTTCAACATATGGAATAACTTTTGCGCGTGCACAAAGAAATTATTGATCAACCCGCCTAATATCTGTTAATAATTAACTCTCTTTACAAACGCCATCACTAATATACCTTATTCTGCGCAACCAATATTTTCCACTATGTACAACATTATGTGTATATATAGTAGCAATATTGGTATAGAGTAATAATAAGATTCAGTGTGATATCGGCATTTGGTATAAATAAAATTATGCAGGAATTATTTGATTGTGTTCTAAATATCAATTTCCTCGTGATTTTCCCACATTTTGCTAATTTGCAGATCATCGTGCATTGCATCCACAATTACGCAATGACAGCATGACCTTCCTGTAGTTATGACACATGCATTATCTCCCAATATTGCCTATCTCCTTGCTAGATGCAACAAGTTTCGATGTATTACGTGCAATGAAAAGCGAAGATAAACACAAGTATAAATCGTCAGTTGCTACGTACATTTCATCGTTGCAGTTATTTGGGATGTTTTATGTGTATTTGGAGGCCTCACCGCAATGGATCATTAAGGAAACGCTTAATTGCATTCTTGGTACAGGGATCTAATATCCAAATAACTGCAATGGTGTAACGTACGTCGATGCTTGAAATTTATACTTGTGTCAACCTTAATTTTCCACCACATATACTCTAAAGATATCACAACTAGTAATACAGCTAAGCACAGTTTTAGTCTAACCACTATACTGGAAGCTGGCTGAATAGAGACAATCTACGTGTGACACTAACTCAAAAAGCAGTAGTCGCACACAAAATATACTACATGAGTCATCAGCAGAATTTCAAGTAATCTGACATATATATCAAAGAACACTGGCAGTGGAAAAGTGTTCTGCGATCATGCAAAATCACAATACAAAACTATTCCGAAACATAAAAAAAAACCGTCACTGTGTAAATAACACGTATTGCATGAAAGAGATTCAAGGACTTTCACATCCTCTCAAAAACCTGTCCGACGACTTCAGAGTAAACAGAATTCCAATAAGCTACATCGGACAGGACACACACACACACACACACACA
>NC_068986.1:23886076-23886649 GCF_001194135.2 Octopus bimaculoides | reverse complement strand
TTTAGTCGAGCAAATCGACCCCAGGACTCATTCTTTGTAAGCCTAGTACTCATTCTATCGGTCTCTTTGACTGAACCGCTAGGTTACGGGGACGTAAACACGATGCTATATGAATATATACATTAAAAAAAAACGGAACAAAAACGCAATAGAGGGCAATAATACACCTGGACAGATAGACGATACAAAGGTAGACAGGAAAAACGACAAATAGACCAATACATGGGTTATTCGGGGCCGCCTGTCATCAGTCATGTTACGAGATGGTCCTTACTGTTTCGGGCATTTACACTTGTGAATGTTCGAATCTGATCGCCTCCGAAAAATCTAAGCTAAGAGCATAAATGTTTTTTTGTAAGAACGCATGCAAATGTGAACGACAAGAAAGACAAACAAAAGAGAGCATGTTACACAATTACAAATACAAACAACAGGTGTCCTTCGACTAATAAGGACTAGTTAAATTGACCTGGTGCCTATAGATTGAAAGCATTGAGGTAGGAACATAGAACAAGGACATAAGAGATGTTGACAGGTAGCAGTGATGACAAGAAAGAAAGATAATATATATAT
>NC_068986.1:23884366-23885860 GCF_001194135.2 Octopus bimaculoides | reverse complement strand
ATAAATCAAAATAAGCAACAAGGATATCCAAAGTTAATGCAATACGATCGTTTAATGCGACTCCATTTAATTAAGCAACGTGAACATTACATCAAATGTAAAATGCAAAGCAATCCTCAGCTGCACAAGGATATAGAAATTTACTGAAATTACATTTCAACAGAAGGACATAATTTTATAACTACATTTAAACTCTCCTTTCTACTTGAAGAGTTTAAATGTAGTTATACAAATATGTCCTCATGTTCTATATCTTCGTGCAGCTGAGGTTTGCTCTGCATTTTACATTTGATGTAATGTTCACACACACGCACACACACATACACACACACACACACACACACACACACATATATATATATATATATATATGTGTGTGTGTGTGTGTGTGTGTATAGGGAGAATTCACAAAAAAAACAAAAGTCGAAAACAGGTAGTGTAAAAAAAGCCTTTAAGGTTTCGAGCTTACTGTCTTCCACAGAAAGGAACACAGAAAGAAAAATAGGAGAGAAAATAAAGAATGTGTAATGGCTAAGTCAATCCAAACATGAACAAGCAAGAAAAAACAACAAGGCGAAGACGTGGACTAAGTACAGTGTTATTGGACGCTCAGTATAAAAACAAAAACAAAAGAAAGCAGATTTCACGCTTCGAGCGGTGCTCTTCATCAGAAATATAGAAAAAGAAAAGACGGAGAAAGAAAATCGCCAACGATACACACGTGGTATGACCGGAAGGGAATGGGTGAAGAAAAAGTTCTTTCAAAAACAGGAGAGTGCAAGAGAAGGAGGTACGTGCGTGTATGTGTGGCTATGTGCGTGCGCGCAGGTCTGTGTGTGTGTGTGTGTGTGTGTGTAATGATAGCGCATGTATGTGCGCGCGTGTGTGTGTGTGTGTGATTATGGCTGTTTATATATGTGTGTGGTAAGAATGTCGGTTGGGTGGGGTGTGGGGGGTCTCTTGAGGGTACACGATGAGAGGCGTGATGGATGCGGGACTGGGAGGGGTCGGCGGAGCTGAAGGGGTGAAGGGTTTAGTAGGTGGTGGAGTTTTTTGTTTTTTGCGTGTGCAGACATTTTGGAGTTGGTGGTTGAGATTAAGAAGGAAGCAGAGAATGGGTTGGGTGAATGTTTGAGGGGAGAGGGAGGAGAAGAGGAGGTAGGTTTGGTGAAGTTGGTATGTATGTATATTGTTATAATTGTTTTTTTTTTAAATAAGTAAATAGACATAATATAATGTCTATAAGTTGATGAATACCACGGATTAATCCTCTCCATTTTCTTATTGCTGTATAAATTAAGGGTAAAACAACGTTTTACCCTCACACATTTATTACATTCAGTAGTGTAATTGCCATGCAATGAAAAAACACGTATCTATTGATAATTGAGTATTCTACCAGTAGTATATTTGATAGATATTATCCCTTAGTTAATTGGATTCACAACTTCTAACTCTCTTGGGATTATTATATATATGTATATATATATATAT
>NC_068986.1:23881850-23882481 GCF_001194135.2 Octopus bimaculoides | reverse complement strand
TACATACATACATATTTATATATGTATGTATATATATATGTATGTAAATATATTATATATGCATGTATGCCTATACATTTATGTGTTATGGTCTTTCAATGTTGTTTTTTAATTACTTACTGAATTTGTATTGCATACGGAGACGCCGACTGCTCTAAAAAACACACAGTCACTCACGATGAAATACATACATACATACAAACATGCATACATACATGTATATATACATATATATGTACATACATACATACGTACATACATACATGTGAGTGTGTGTGTATGTATATATATATATATATATATATATGTATGTATGTATATATATGTGTATGTATATGTGTGTGTGTATACATATATGCATACATATTATATATATGTGTGTGTATATGTATTCCAACGAACTTCAAATACTTTCTCTGCAATCAAATCTCATCAACGCCTCTTCTTGCACATTTCATCACATATTTAAAATTCCTGCATTTCTTATTTTATTTTTCACACATTTCATGTTTCTGAAGTAGAGAATATTTTAATTCCAGAATCATAAACACTTACACACACATATGCACACAAATATACACAGACATGCATTCTCCTGTACATACAGCCTTATGTGTATATATATATATAT
>NC_068986.1:23872583-23881343 GCF_001194135.2 Octopus bimaculoides | reverse complement strand
GTGTGTGTTTGTGTGTGCCTCTGTGTGTTTTGCGACTATCATTTGGATATTTGCAATTTTACTTTCAATCACATCTAAAAGAATCACTAACGAGATTTTTCCTGCTTAATTTAAATGCATCTGATCCATAGGAATATATTTTATACAAATCCCGTTTACTGTTGAGGTTGGACGATGAGCTCCTCCCATTTTATATATTCTGGCTTTTAGGAAATAGAAATATAATTATGGTAATGTTATTTGAATCTCTTTTCTTATTTATTTTTTGTTTGTATCTTTTAGCTGACAACGTGTCGGTAAAACCCGGATGTGCATAGATTTTTTCGTGATTTTATTGCCGGAAACAAAGCAAAGATGAATCCAAATACATAACCGCCAGCGATATACCAACTATAAACTATATTGATGATTTCTACTATGCTGAATTTGATTTTTATCTTTCAGAATTCAGCACAGCGTACTGCATTCAAATCAGTCTTCGATAGGCTCTGATGGAAATCCATAACTTGCAACCAAACTTAGAAAGTTAAAACTTTATTCTTGACGTTGATAATGTTATCAGTTGATCATTATGCTCATTATTATTATCTTAAGGATCATTTGCCTCATGTTCATTAATAATGATAATTATCATTTCTTTCCATTTTCTCAAAAATAATTCTTGTGTGGACGCTAATGTATTTCGAAGTGATCAGATCTCTGAAAACGTAATAAAAACTGTCGAACAGTTATTTCGTAGTTATGACTGAAATTAGCGAAAGTATACTGTCTTAAATGTATTATATTTACCTAAAAAAATCAGACCCCAAATTTGACCGTCATTACAGCCTTCATTTCACAATATGTGGCAGAGATTGATCTGGATAAATTTGTCTAAATTCTCACAGTAGTTTAAAAATCTAATGATATTGCAACTGCTACCCTCTTTTCTTAGAAAGTAAATCTAAATCATACATTTTTTTTTATTAATGATAAAGGTTTTTCATATCTTTCCTCTCAAAATCCTCCGGTCGTTACCTGTACAAATGGTAATTATCGCAATTTGGTTAGTGCTATAACAAACTTCTATGAATAAGTTAAGAAACAAATCGAGCATGCATATATATATTGTTTTCTAGACTAGGCACAAGGCCCGAAATTTTTGGGAAGTGGGGGGGGGCAGTCGATTAGATCATCCCCAGTACACAAATGGTACTTAATTTATCGACCCCGAAAGGATGAATAGCCAAGTCGACCTCGGCAGAATTTGAACTCAGAACGTAAAGACAGACGAAATACGGGTAAATATTTCGCCCAGCGTGCTAACGTTTCGGCCACGACTAGAAGAGCATGAAAAGACGTACTTACGTTTCTGCATAGGGAAGACTAACTGAGATTTACCACCCAGGCAAACTCATTTTCTCCTGCATCCCATCTAGCGTCACTGCTTTCAAGAGGCGTTCTAACATTTGTAGCGACAAAAATGGTTGGTCATTGAACTTGTTAATGTCCACTATCTCCAACACATTGCGACATCGTGTGACTTAAACGTAATATCGACAGAAAGAGACAGACAGACAGACAGACAGACAGACAGACAAATAGATAGATAGATAGATAGATAGATAGATAGATAGATAGATAGATAGAACTTGTGGGCCCTTTTCAGTGGATAATTGTTAGTTGCTCAGTCAAGAATATTTGCTCTAAAAGAGTATTATACTTGATCTCAAAGAATGAAAAAATGTCGATTCTCATAGAATTAGAACTGTAAGGCCTTATATATATCAAAGCATTTTATATAGCTCAATCCATCCATCATTCGGCTCTTCACTAATTATGTCACTCTTACAAGTGATATAATACATGCTGTAGTATTTGCTGCCGTACTTAAGATTATTAAATTAATCATCAGTTTGCAATTAATTGACTTTACACCTAATCATTATCCCTATTCTTTCTAGCAATATAATAGATAAGATTTAAGTACATTTGATGATTGCAGGATCTCGGCTCCATGAGGCAGAAGCTATTAATAATTGGTTATTCGGAAGTCAGAAACCTTATTGATGCTGTGATTATGAAACTTGCCATAACATCAAACACGCGCGCATACACACACGCGCATGCACCTACACATACACACACGTACACACACATATATATGTATATATATTAATATATTAATAAATGTGTGTTGTGCATCTATATTTCTATTTAATTATATAACGAGAAGCGCTTCTGATAATATGAAGTGCCATTATAGGTTTACATCATTACAAACTCTATTAACTGGTAATATTTGAGAAATATGAAGGACAATGCTATCAACGCTATAATATGTACATGTATTAATTACGTAATTGTGAAAGATATTATGTCTTAGCTAAACCATGTTCATGAACTCTGGAACTGATGCCTCCTTCCCTGTGACATCACTGGCTTACTATTGTTTACGAAACATTGACTGCAAATGGCCGTTAAATATCAACCAACAATACACTTGTGTTCAGCAGCAACAAGACATTTGCTCTCAGTAAAATAGTTATACACTCAGCCTAACCTGAAACTACAGACACCTAAGATATTTCCTTCAAACGTATTTCATGTAGACAACACATTTTAAGCAGAGCTAAACCTCAGTTTTTAAAGTTAGCTTCCCATTTCCCGGCCAAAAGTATATCTGACTCTATCAATTGTTGACATCCCTAAAGCTTCCATTTCTCCTCACAAAGAATTACTACTCACTTCAATAGGATGACGTACTTACTGATCTCACAAGCATGAACTTATTTGTAATTCTGTCCCTTCGATATGCTACAACTAGTGTCTTCCATGTATTACTTTTATACCTTGATGACTTCTTTGCTTCTTCAAACATGAACAAAGTGTACCATCCTCAGAAGCTGATTCGATGTACGTGCAATATCTTATATGCTTGTTTTACATGACACATAGTACACGGATCGCTAAATCTCCTCTTCGACTCCAGTCATTTGAAAACACTGCCTATATACAATCCTAGCCCATGTATCAAACATCAGATGTTAAAAGTCCACGAGGACCTAAAGATCTCATAAGTCCAAATGGGAAGGAAAGAGGAGCTACTTCTTAGTTTAGCGAATGTGATTTTCGAATTTAAAAATAAATATACACATAGGCGTAGGAGTGGCTGTGTGGTAAGTAGCTTGCTTACCAACCACATGGTCCCGGGTTCAGTCCCACTGCGTGGCATCTTGGGCAAGTGCCTTCTACTATAGCCTCGGGCCGACCAATGCCTTGTGAGTGGATTTGGTAGACGGAAACTGAAAGAAGCCCGTCGTATATGTGTATATATATGTGTATGTGTGTGTGTGTGTTTGTATGTCTGTGTTTGTCCCCCCAACATCGCTTGACAACCGATGCTGGTGTGTTTATGTCCCCGTAACTTAGTGGTTCGGCAAAAGAGACCGATAGAATAAGTACTAGGCTTCCAAAGAATAAGTCCTGGGGTCGATTTCTTCGACTAAAGGCGGTGCTCCAGCATGGCCGCAGTCAAAAGACTGAAACAAGTAAAAGAGTAAAAGAGTAATACGCACAAACAAAAACACCACTATACAGGGTGTCCACAAAGTCTGGGTACATGGGGATTAGCACATACTTTAAGAAATTATTATTTCTTATATTTAATTGTTTATGTTATGATTTTATTAACTCCATGTACCCAGACTTTGTGGACACCCTGTATATATATTTGTGTGTGTGAGTGCGTGAGTGCGTGCGTGCATGTGTGTGTTCATTCGAGCGTTTGTGTATGTGAGTAGATACTAATGAAATATGTGTGTATATTTATGTGTGTGTGTGTGTGTGTGTATGTGTGTGTGTGTGTGTGTGTGTGCGTGCGTGTGCGTGTGCGTGCGTATGAAAGAAGGCAGTAGGTATTACTGAAAAAGTTTCATATCCGTATTTTCAAAGAAATTGATATTTTATATAAGTTAAATAACGTAGGAAGTTAGTGAGATCAATCATCGTTTCTTTTCTTTTTTATTTGTAAACGCGCGTGAGGATCATGCAAGATGAGCAAGTCGAAGGTAGATTCGTAATTAGTTTCAAAATGTTTGCCAACTGATTCAAAAGCGTATGCAGCATCAATTTTTTTTTTAATGCCAAAAGAAAAATAAAATCGATGAATGGTGTACTGATTATATTCAATGAGTCATCATCATTCTTGGTTTCACCAAATTTTATATACTACCTAGTGCAAACATTATTCTCAAGTGAAGTAATTTACATTTGTAACTTTTACTTTCTTACACTATCATTTGCATTTCTTTCAATAGTCTACATCTCGCTTTTCAATTTTGTCGTCATTTAATTCATACTTCATTTGGCTGCGTTTCCTTTTCTTAAATCCAATCGATTCAACGCTATCACTTGGCACAAATTATCTCGATAATAACTCGTTCTGGAGATCCTAAAATACATTCACTTGCTATCTGTATGATTTTTAAACTACTATTATACACGTTCGTGTTTGTAATTCACTCCTAAGAGAGCCACTACTGTCTTCATTAATATAGCATCTTCACTTTCTTATGTGTACCTAATATAAATTTTCTGACAATTTCGTTTTATATTATTATATTCAAATGATAGTCATACTTGTACAATGCTATTACGAACACAGCATACTATGCAAGACTGTAATTTAAGAAAGTCAATTTTGTTACTATTCATGAGATGTACTAAATAACTTGAATGATACAATTTCATAAAACAAAGTTTGATATTGCACGCTGCTTGAAATCTTTTATATGTTATTTGAAATGTCAACATAATTACATAGTTGTATTTCATATACTGCTCGTGTTTTTTTCTTTTATTAACGCTCTGTTACATGGGAGCTCCAAAAGTCAGGGATTATATTCATGATCAACACATTTCGTCTCATTCCTTTCTTTCTCCTTCGATTGGTTTTGTACACTGTTATGTCTCAACGCTACTGCTATCTAGAGCCTTCGGATGATCTCTACTCAACCGCTACACAACTGCTACTCGACTGCTACTCATCACTCCTACCACGGCCAGACTACCTCTATCTATATGTCTTGGGAGATCCTTCTTCTTCGCCTGGGGGCGTCGATACAACATACACTTATCAGTCCTGTGAATATTTTGCGAAAATCTCTGAATTCCAATTGCTCGGTAGGAAATACGGGCAATGGAAAGGAAAGCGAACAAGTTTGGTGTCTCTAAATCAGAGCCCTAGATCTAACACTTGTGGTATTAATGGTCACTTAAGGACCTTGCCTGGAGGAAAAGGAAAAACAGGACGCAAAGAGCTGACGAAAGACGGCAGCACGCGTAAATGAGGCTCTTGACTGCTCCCACTACTGGTTCGAGTGTGTCATAGTCGTGCTCCGGAGAAAACCGCAATGGAATCAAATGCAATCGATACTTTCTCAATATCACTAACACTAGAACATGGATACTGAGAAATGGATGAGTTTCTTTCTCCTGCATTGAACTGGCTAAAGACTACGACTAGTTGCGGCACACAAACACACAAGCACACACATACCCTATCTCTCTCTCTCTCAGTTTCTGTCTTTCTTTCTCTCTCTTTTATTTCTTCTTTCTTTTTGTTTTCTTTTTTTCTTTCTCTGCCATATCGAATTCCAAATGGCAGAAAACATTCAACGATTTTACTACTGGAAACGTAATAGATAGCGTGTCTGTTCTGGAGCACCAGTATTGTTGCTTTTATTTCTGTACCCTCGAAAGTGTTAGAAGCAGAATGTCCCCGAAGCACTCAGCAGTCATTCAGGCTACCGAATGATTTCCGCCCCATATCAATTTTCGATAACTAAGCATATGCCACATTAGGCACATTGTATTACAAAGTGACAACAAGCCAAGAGCAAATATAGCAGACGATAACAATGACTGTCACTTCTCTCTATTGTTCTATGTGCGCATTACACCCTCGGCCTGGAAAACCAAGGTGATACTTCTCCATATTCCACCCATCTCGATAGGATGTGCAACATTGCACACATTGGCGAGGGTTTCGTCCACTTGGATTTTTTCAAGGGCGCATAAACACTTGCCTTGTTTCCAAAAGATTCAGGCGTTCAAATCATCTCGTTCCTGAACAAATACTGGTAAGTGGACGCAGTCTTCTTTGACACTTCACGACAATTCTTCCCTCGCCAACCCGATTCCTCTTTTGACTAACAATTGGTTTTTCAACGCAGGGGCTGCGCCAATAAGCGTCTCTGCATTTCCAGTCTTTTTTATTAATCATGTCGTTTCATGTTCTTCTCCCTGTTGTTGGTGGGGGTGGTCGTGTTACTGTTGTTGTTATTGTTGGTTTTAATATTACTTCTCGTTTTTTTTGTTGATGTTGTTGTTTATGACGTTCTTACTGTTACTGCTTTTACAGTAGTTTGTGTTGTTGTTGCTGTTGTTGTAGTTGTTGTTGTTGTTGTTGTTGTAGTTGTTGTTATTGGCCTTGCTGTTGTTGCTATTGCTGTTGTTGTTGCTCTGCTGTTGTTGCCGCTGCTGCTGATTTTGTTGCTGCTGCTACTGTTGCCACTGCTGCTGCTGCTGCTGTTGCCGCTGCTGTTGCCACTGCTTCTGCTGCTGCTGTTGTTGTTGCAGCTGCTGCTGTTGTTGTTGCTGCCGTTGTTGGTGTTGCTGCTGCTATTGCTGCTGTTGTTGCTGCTGCTGCTGTTGCCGCTGCTGATGATTTTGTTGCTGCTGCTACTGTTGTTGTTGCTGTTGCTTTTGATGTTGTTGCTGTTGTTATTGTTGCTCTGTTGATGTTGCTGCTGCTGCTTTTGTTGCTGCTGCTATTTTTTTTTGCTACTGCTGTTGTTGCCTCTGCTGCTGTTGTTGCTGTTGCTGTTGTTGTTGTTGTTGTTGTTGCTATTTTTTCGTTATTGCTGTAGTTATTCTTGCTGCTGCTGCTGCTGTCGTTCATGTTGTTACTAATAATGGTAACGCTGCTGACATTGATGCTGTTGATTTCTCTACCACTTCGAGCATTGGAACTAATATTAATGCTTTCTGTCAAGATATCATTTTTTTTTTCTTTTTCCTTTTTCTAAAAACGTTAATGTTTTTCCGAGTCATTAAATTTGGATTTATTTTCTCTTTATTTTGTTGCTTTCATTGTTGTTACATTCAATTGAGTTCCTCGTGGGGGTTTCTCTCTGGTCACTATTAGGCGTTATAGGTTATATGTAAACACAACAAATTTATAATTAAAATGTTTCAAAATGACCAACCTAAATTTCTGCAGAAATATTCGAGACGAGTTTTTGGAGACAGGTTCCCTGATGGCAATATTGTTAATGAAATTATATTTATTTTAATTAAATTGCGTAGAAAAAATAACAAACAAATTCTTTGCAACGGTAGTCAAACGATTATCTCTATTTGACAGAAATATTACTGCTGCTGCTCCTGCTGCTACTGCTACTACTACTACTACTACTACTACTACTACTACTACTATTACTACTACTACTACTACTTATGATAATAATAATAATAATAATAATAATAATAATATGATGATGATGATGATGATGATGATGATGATGATGGTGGTGGTGGTGGTGGTGGTGGTGGTGGTGGTGGTAGTGGTGGTGATGATGATGATGATGATGATGATGATGATGATGGTGGTGATGATGCTGATGATGATGATGATCATGATCATGATAATGATGATGATGATAATGATGGTGATGGTTGTGGTGGTGGTGGTAGTGGTGGTGATGATGATGATGATGATGATGATGATGATGATGACGACGACAACGACGACGATAACTACAACCAACACCACGGCAACAACGACAATAATAATAATAATAATAATAATAATAATAATAATAATAATAATAATAATAATAATAATAACAATAAGAAGAAGAAGAAGAATAAATAACAATAAATTTGTATGACTCCCGGGTGTTTAAGATGTTCAGAACTAGTTGGAGCAGTTTAAGTCGAGTAAAAATAGAAGGCAAAACAATTTAAAAGCAACAAAACGATTGAAAGCCATAAAACGGAGTTGAGGTTCGCAAATTGAAGACACAGAGTAATCCATAAGCAAAGCTTCAATCAAAGTCTTGTCCCTCCAATTGAAATCTTATATTTTCTCAGAGGTATATTACTTGTAACTCTTGTCAGCTTTCGACATCAATGTCCCTTGCCTAGAGAACATAACTTAGGATTCATATTTGTTCTAAATAACGAATATCATTTCTCTTAATTCATGTGTTTACACAATAAGCAATCGCTTATCTACAGAGATTAAATTTAGCTCTGCAAATCCATATACTTGAAGCTATATTTCATTAAGCATAGCAAAAGTCAACGACTCTCATCTGCACTATTACTCTTATCTCTGCACTTGACCCAGGACAGTAACTATGTCAAAGGAAAGACGGTATGCACCAACGATGATACCATCATTTCATTGTCTTCATCGTCATATCCACCCCAGCTGATACCTCAACTACAATGCATGATTGCAACGGTGTTTTGCAAGGAATAACTATTCCTTGCATCAAAAAGATTTGGACCATGACTCTTCTACAATATAGGCGTAGGAGTGGCTGTGTGGTAAGTAGCTTGCTTATCAACCACATGGTTCTGGGTTCAATCCATCCCACTACATGGCACCATGGGCAAGTGTCTTCTGCTATAGCCTCGGGCCGACCAAAGAATTGTGAGTGGATTTGGTAGACGAAAACTGAGAGAAGCCCCTCGTATATATACACATAT
>NC_068986.1:23871183-23872511 GCF_001194135.2 Octopus bimaculoides | reverse complement strand
TGTGTGTGTGTGTGTGTGTGTGTGTATATGTATATGTTTGTGTGTCTGTGTCTGTCCTCCCAATATCGCTTGTCAACCGATGCTGGTATGTTTACGTCCCTATAACATAGCGTTTCGGCAAAAGAGAAAGACAGAATAATTACTAGGCTTACAAAGAATAAGTCCAGGGGTCGATTTGCTCGACTAAAGGCGGTGCTCCAGCATGGCCGCAGTCAAATGGCTGAAACAGTAAAAGAGTATAAAATCCGTTTGTTCATATTTATGTGAGACAACAGTATTCCCTCGAAAATAGCATAAATCGGTTCATAAAAAGGTATGTGAAAATAGAATAGAATATATGCATCATGTCACCAGATTGAACGAAATAATATATGCACCTGCCACTGTTGTTACAAAGGTGGATATGTATTCGGTTAGGTCTGTTCATATAGGAATATGAAAGCCGAAATCCCAAATACAAAGAATGGGAAACAAAACATACAGAAAGATATGCAACAAAGAGAAAAGATAATCTGTTATGAAGTCAATAATAAAACGACACAACTAGACAAAAGGTGAGGTATATATAATACAGAAATATGAAATAATAAAATAACTGTCCGAAATGAAAGAAAGCCTGAATTGGAGAAATCCGCTCTAAATTGTTAAATGGAAAAAATCCGGCTTTATGACAATCGACAATGATTTATTGAACAAAACAAAGATCGTGATTTCAGCACCAAACAGTTTTATGGTGAAATTGTTGAAAATAACATAGAAAACTACTTATCACAAACAACTAGCAAAGTAGAATTCTTGTGTGGAATATAGGTCCCCATAATTTATATTAAGATAAACGCACGTAAATTTTGTAACAAGGAACAAAAGAAATAATGGTGATCCACTCAATATGAGACGAGAAGGCGACACAGGTCACGATTATCTTCTGATCATTGACATGTGAATAGGTATTCTCGATCGTTCCTTGAGGTATCTTCAGTGATCGCCATGTAGAGAAGCCACTTGCGTCAGTTTGGCACCTGGTGAAAAACGATGCGCTTTTTGTTTGATTTTTGTTTTATTTTTTTAGTTCCAGTCATCAGTTACGTAGACACTTTTTAATTTCCTAAGGCGCAGGAGTGGCTTTGTGGTAAGTAACTTGTTTCCAAACAAATGGTTCTGGGTTCAGTCCCACTGCGTGGCACCTTGGGCAAGAGCCTCAGGCCGACCAAAGCCTTGTGAGTGGATTTGGTAGACGGAAATTGAAAAAGATCCGTCGTATATATGTATATGTATATATGTATGTGTGTGTGTAAGTTTGTGTGCATGTGTTTGTCCCCCCCCCCCCC
>NC_068986.1:23869732-23871067 GCF_001194135.2 Octopus bimaculoides | reverse complement strand
CCGATGCTGGTATGTTTACGTCCCCGTAACTTAGCAGTTCGGCAAAACAGACCGATGGAATAAGTACTAGGTTTACAAAGAATAAGTCCTGGGGTCGATTTGCTCGACCAAAGGCGGTGCTCCAGCATGGACGCAGTCATATGACTTAAACAAGTAAAAGAGTAAAAGAGTTACTACAATAACTCGCGTTTTATATTAGTGTTATAGCGCTTGGCATTTTATTCTAAAGACCCCGAAATATGGATGTGAAAGTTGATCCTGGAACTAGGTTGATTATTTTGAATTTGATAATGGAACATAATCAGCTCAGTAAATTGTTCTGCTCTGCACACATTTCACCGAGCCTGCGCATTACTTGAGGTTGAAATAATATAAATCCATCATTCACGTGACAGCAACTTTCAAACGATATATGTTTGAAAAAATACAGAGAAAAGAAAATACGTTGTTTTCCATCAGTCCTCTTTATTTATTATCTTTTTTTTACACATCATGAAACAGGAGTGTCCTCTTTCAATGTAATAAAACAGTCATTAACAAAATACTGGTAGAAGTTCGTAACCGAATGTTGTTTTGACATTCCTAAAACCATTTCGTCTTTTCTAAGACAACCGACGTTATTCTGAACATTCATTAGGCCCAGATGATTCAACTGTCAGTTCGATTTCTGACATCTTAACTCCATGTATTTCGTAAACTACTGAAGGGGATCAAACCTTTACAGACCTGCACAACCTATAAAATTAAATTTCTTCTAACGTTTTCTATCCAATAGACAACTTAAAAAAGTTTTAACAGATTCTGAACAGTACTGCAGAAATGATTTAGTTTTATGTGTCAATCTAAATAAATAACCAAAACATAATCATGTGGTCAACACATATTGTTATTTCTCCTCCATCTCATCATACTCTCTCCTCCCCTTCCCCTTCTTTCTCTTTCTCGATCGTCCTCATATATATGTGTGTATGTGTATACACAAAGTACCCAGCAATGCCATCGCACTTCATGACTAGTTACTGCTACTGCCTGTGTTTCAGGTGCCCACAGTTTTTCGTATTCTCATAAAGAGGCTGAGTGAACAACACAAACTGGATGTAGGTGTTTTCAACTCAAAACTGGTTCTCTTCCTGTCGAGAGTCCCAGATGAGCCTACCTCGCGGCAAGAGCTGCAAATGAGGTTAGCCACAGAGAACTCCCTTATTCACGAAATGCCACATATTAGAGGAGGCTCTCAATAATAACAGTGTAGCAAAACGGCGGTGTCCCAGAATGGCCGCAGCTCTGAGCTGAAACAAAGAAATAAAATATATACATAACATATTATATATATAT
>NC_068986.1:23863112-23869650 GCF_001194135.2 Octopus bimaculoides | reverse complement strand
ACTCGTCTCTTTCATTTCTTCCTCGAAGACATATCACATGTTATATATATATATATACACACACAAACATACGTACATATACACACACACACATTCATACATACATATATACTCGTCTCTTTCATTTCTTCCTCGAAGACATATCACATGTTATATATATATATATACACACACAAACATACGTACATATACACACACACACATTCATACATACATATGTACACTTCTCTTTCGTTTCTTCCTCGAAGAAAAGACAGAGCGTTGTTTACTGTGTAAACACATAGTATAAGAGAAGTGATATTCGTGATTTAAAACGAATATGAATTCAAGTCATCTTCTCTAGGTGAGGGCCATTGTTGTCGAAAGCTGACAAGAGTTACAACAAGTAATATATCTCTGATAAAATATAAGATTTCAATAGTTATCAAATACATCATAATATAACTGTTGGGCGTCGTTATTATTACTCTGTATTGACACCAAGTATTACATGGCATATACTCTTAGACTAAGAACATTTTCAACTAGAATATCCCCATCAAACGAACATGAAACGAAAGACGTCTAATGACAGCTTTAAGAGATGAATAAAGAAACACATTTTCCGTGTGAGAGAGAAACTATGTTCTCTCATATGTAACATTATATTTTATGACGTGTTAGGATAAGCTGTTAAGCAGAGGAGCATATATATATACACACGTAAATATATACCTGTGCGTGTGTACATGAGATTGTGCGTCTGTATGTGTAAGTGTGTCTCTGTCTATGTTTGCGTGTGTTTGTGTGAGTGGTTTCTGTTTATGAGTTTTCAATCTTATTTACTATTAGTCATTGGATACTATCCATTGGATACTGTGCAGACACATTGATCAGTAGCTAGAGCGTCTGGCTAACAATCATGAGCTAGTGAGTTCGGTTCACGCATATGGTTGTGTATTGTCACTTTATTTCACTTTGCGCCAGTTTCACACTTTGCTTTCCTTTGGATAACATCGGTGACGTGGAGAGAGGAGGCTGGTATATGCCGCAGAGAGTAACTTTCTAGGTGCAATCCCATAGTCATTCATGACCGAAGGAGGTCTTTACTTTTGGTACCCATGGATGATCTGCATTGTCAAGGGGAATAAAAGTATGAGATTATCGAATGACAATTTCGACTCGCTTACATTTATATACACACATATATGTATGTATGTATGTATGTATGTATGTATGTATGTGTGGGTATAAATCTATATGTGTGTGTGTATTGTATTTATGCATGTATGTATGAATTTATGTGTATATATATGTGTGTGTGTGTGTGTGTGTGTGTGTGTGTGTGTGTGTGTGTGTTTGTATGTATACTAGCACATATATTTTCTAATATATTTCAATGCTACTAAACACTATACCCATGGAATATTTTTGATAATACATTCTACTCTCCACGCTAGAGTGATATGGTGACATTTGTAGATAACTATATCAAGATGCATCAGTCCAGAATATTACTGCTACAATCATTCTTGGAAATGGAGGTATGTGAGACTGAAATGAACAGAGACTAATAGTATTTGGAAAACCAACAGTGTGATTCGACACTAGATATCGTAAAACATTCACTTCAATGCCTTGTTTTATAGTCATACACCCATTATCTAAAGAAAGAATAATACTAAGCAGAGATTATAGCAATGTCGCAATATACTATGCTATGTTTGGGAAAAAGTATTTCGGGAAAGCTTGGTATACTCAAAATAAATACAGACGGAATGTCTAATGCATGGAATAGAAAGTCTTTTTTTTAAAATGAGATTTTCCATAAACTCAGAAAAAAAAAAACGTTCCTCACTTTTTTTGTTACTAGTCCATATAAGATCGCTTCTGATTCAATGATGCGAATTTCCTGTTTCAAAATTATCTAAATTAAAACTACCATCGTAATTTTGTGCAATGTTCCAAATATTAGCTTCATGATCACAGCAGTTAATTTACTAAATTTTTCATTATACGTAAAATCAATTGATACAAATGCAGTGTGTTTTAACAGAAATATGGTAAGAGTGTTAATATTCCACCAGTTATAAGGCGGTGAGCTGGCAGAAACTTTAGCACGCCGGGCGAAATGCTTAGCGGTATTTCGTCTGTCTTTATGTTCTGGGTTCAAATTCCGACGAGGTCGACTTTGCCTTTCATCCTATCGGAGTCGATAAATTAAGTACCAGTTGCACACTGGGGTCGATCTAATCGGCTGGCCCCTTCCCCCAAAATTTCGGGCCTTGTGCCTAGAGTAGAATAGAATATTCCACCAGTTATTGCCGTTTCTATAAGTACGTTCCTTTTCATTCTATAGAAAAAATAATCACTCATTATGTCAATAGTCGACAAGGAAATGATTGAGTATATACATATCCATTCGTTCTTTTAGCTACAGCAGCAAAATTTGTTTCAAATCATGTGTTACCGTCTAAAAAATAAAGAAAGATTAGACAATGTAGTCCTAGATATTCAAAACCAAAAAACAAAAAAAACAAAAAATAGAAAAAGAAATCCCCGGAACGGTTACTACAAGGGAAGCTTTAAATATGAGGCTTCTGAATTATGCTTGTTATGGCGCTAAACAACAGCAACTATATTATTTGTGTTCTGATGTAACAAAGTTTGATGTTAAAATTAGCTGGCATGTTGCAAGCAAACAACTTCCTGAAATATTTTATGCAGCGATAATGTTCACACTTGATTATTATGTCAGCATTCATAATTATGCAAAGCACGCAGCAGAAAGACTAATATTAATTCTAATAAGCCACTTTATTCACTGAAAATTCTTCCAAATTAGCACAACATTTCAAATTTAAATTATTCTGTTTGACAGATATTGGTAGTGGTGCCATTCAAGACGAGTCTCCGGTATGAGAACAACGCCCTGACCTCCTTCTACATGCCATAGATGCTCACAAAACGGTCATGGGTGTTGGTTTTTCTCCTGCGTAGTCATCGATAAAGCAAAATTTAATGAATGTAAAAATGAAAGCTCGTTTAAAAAAAATTGAATGTAAAAATGAGAGTTCGCTTTAAAGAAATACGATTTTAGATTCAGTATGAACAAAATTGTATATCATCTTATTTCTTTATTGCCCAGAAGGGGCTAAACATAGAGGGGACAAACAAGGACAGACAAACAGATTAAGTCGATTACATCGATCCCAGTACGTAACTGGTACTTAATTTATCGACCTCGAAAGGATGAAAGGCAAAGTCGACCTCGGCGGAATTTGAACTCAGAACGTAACGGCAGACGAAATACCGCTAAGCATTTCGCCCGGCGCGCTAACGTTTTTGCCAGATCTTGACATCTTATACTTGCTTCAGTCACTAGATTGCGACCATGCTGGGGCTACACCTTGAAAAAGTTTTAGTCGAATGCTTCGTACTTATTTTGTGCTTATTTTTAAAGTTTGGTATTTATTCTATCTGAATCTTTTGCCGGATGGTTGAGTTACGGATACGCAAAACACACCAACACCAGTTGTCAAACAGTTGCATGGGACAAACAGAATCACAGACAGGCACACACACACACACACACACACACACACACACACACACACACACACACACACACACTCACAAATATATATGTGTGCATGTTTGTGTTTAAGTAATAAATTTAAATTTGGGTATGGTATGGTGCCATGCATTGGGGCTGAACCTGGAACACTGGTGGGGAAGTCAGCTCCTTACCATGCTGCCTTGCCTGTGCCTATATAATATTTCTAACGGGAATATTTATTCGTGATAAATGTACCGTTTGAATGTTATCCGAAATACCGTACGTATGTTGAAGATTCCTGATATACAGCATTAAACTACGAAAGAAATTATATTTGTATCGCCAACAACAGAAGTGTGATTCCTGCATCAATGTTTTACACTTCAAGATTTTGTTTTTTTGTTGATGGATGAGATTTAATATAATTCACTACAATTATTTCTGAATTTGATTTATATTATAGAAGTTATATTTACAATGCTTTGAATAAATTTTGCTTTCAATAAACCGTTTTAAATTGAATTGGAATATTGATCTCCTACTAAACACGCAAAAACACAAGCATACAGGCATGTACACACATACACAAGCATACAGGCATGTACACATATACACTCGTAGAAATACAAGAATAGAGGATCAAAGGCGATACAATGTCACATATTTACAAACTTGTCACTAATACACATACATACGCAAACACATAAATACCCACACACACATGTGCTGACAGACAGACAGACAGACACACAAATAAAACGACAGACAGAGAGGCAGACATATATATATATATATATATATATATATATATATATATATATATATATAGATAGATAGATAGATAGATAGATAGATAGATAGATAGATAGATAGATAGATAGATAGATATGGTGACAGATGCTATGGATCTCAAGTTATAAAATAATGACAACAAACACTCACTACTGATAGATTTAAATACTGGTGGTGCTAGAGTCAAATTTATTTCATATATACAAAAGACTGGCATTTCAGCTCGCATGATCAGTGAAAAAAACATACAGAATTTGTACTTTGAAAAGTTGTTTTTAACATAACTGCTTTATGGACAATGGGATTAAATCTTGAATGAATATATTTGTAATTAAGTTAAAATTATATTAGAACTTAATATACATTTATGTATATAAACAACTTCCAGACGAATCAACTTGTAACTTGTGTATTCTTTTATATATGACGCATAACATTTTCTCATGTCTCCTTATTCTTTCAAGACAGCAAAATATAATTTTAGGCTTATTTTGCTGCTGTTTGTGGCTGGACATACGAAAATATAAAGCACACTCGTTGGCTTACCATTAGGCACTATAGTACTATGGTAAAAGGGTAACGGATGAAGGCCGCTTTCGGTCATGAATGACCATGGGATTGCACCTAAAAGTTCCCCTCCGACGCACAAGTCAAGGTTGTTTATGGAAGACAAGAAATCGCCCATGCATATCAGCCCCCTCTCTTCACGCCACCGATGAGAAAGGCAAAGGCCGATACAGCTTGGCACCAGTAACGTCGCAACTAATTTATACAGTTAAGGTAACTGGAGCAACGGGAAATAAAGTGCCTTGCTTAGGAACACAACCCACAGCCTGGTCTGGGAATCAATTTTGCTCCCTCATTACTGTGAGCCCGACGCTCTTTGTGATTATATGTAGAAAAAAATAGCACATTTTTCTTTACATTTTATCATTTCTTCATACAATCATTAGGCTGCCGCTATGCAGTGGCACCGCCTTGAAGAAATTTTAGTCGAATATATCACTCCCAGGACCTTTTTTTTATTTTTGTAAGCCTAGTACTTATTTTATCAGTCATTTTTTGTGTCGAATTGCTAATTTACGGAAATGCTAACTTCAAGGAAACCGGCCTTGAAGCGGTGGTGGAGGAAGAAATAGAGACAAAATATAAACAGACACGCATGCACACATATATTTACCCGTATATAATGGGCTTCTTTCAGTTTCCGTCTACCAAATCTACTTACAAAACATTGTTTGTCGAAATTTACTCGAAATGCCTGTTGATATGAAATTTTGGCGCATATCTATCAATTTTGAGGAAATGTGTAAGTCGGTAGCATCAACTCCAGTATTTAACTGGTAAATTATTTTATTGATCCCGAAAGAATAAAAAGCAAATCTGATCTCAATAAGGATGACACCACATCACTGCCTTAAAGCTATTAATAAAAAGGTTAGGATTTTCCCACAGCAACTATTCCCAATGGCTGCACTAAACTGACTTAAGTCTATTTAATATTCAAGATTTTATATCCGCCTTCTTAATAATACAAAGACATATAATAAATGACAATTAGAGAAAGAAAAAAATTTTCTTGAATATTTCCTGCGTAAAAAATATAAAAATATTTTAAAAGCTCCACAATTATATTTCTAGCAATCTATATAAAATGTTGACTGCTAAATATGTCACTAAATTGAAAACAGAATATGTATAATTTTTTCCTATTTTTAAAAGCCACAATCTTGTCAAACGTGTTATAAAGTTGTGTTGAAGAAAAACGCTGACAATTTCATTAAAATCGAGCGGAGATTTCTTCTGCAAATATGTGTTAATCATGTGTTATTGTCGTGATTAATGTTGTCGATTTTAAAAGTTGTTTTTGGTTGGGCTTTTTTTCACCAAATAATACAGGCTAATTGAAATGTCCTATTATAGATAAATACTACTTCGATATCTTCTTTGATAAATTCTGAATATATGTTCATATTTTATTATAGCTTAAGATGATAGAGAATTTAACATACAAAATACGGAATGGAATGTTCTCCTACAAACATACTGATATGCGTGTAATTACGTGCATACATACACACGCAGAATCTCGCATATATATACATATACATATATATATAGAGAGAGAGAGACATATTTATACACACACACACATATATACACACATATATATATAGATGTATATGTATATATATATATATATATATA
>NC_068986.1:23860143-23861012 GCF_001194135.2 Octopus bimaculoides | reverse complement strand
TATATATATAGTATACGCGACAGTTTTCTTCCAGCTTCTACTTGTCAAAACCATTCACAAGGCTTTGGTCGACCCGACGCTCTAGAGGAAGACACCTACGTAAGTGTTATGTAGTGGGATTTGTCCCAGTGTGGTATACTTTGGAAATAAGTTTCTTATCACACAACCTTGCCTGCGCCAATCACTGCCTCGTCCGTGCTAAACAGCCACGCATATTTCTCTCTACCTGTGTAATGCTAATTTCTATTGTATCGCTTTGCTGTAAGTACAAAGAAAACACAGATATACACGGAGATATACGCTGATAAATATTTACTATTGTTTAAATGTTAAAGAATTTGTTGGTGTTTCGAGATTTCTATGTATTTAGATATATATGATTATCTATCGCTTGTATCTCTCTGGAATTCTAATCCCTCTTGCTTGTTATTATCTTCACATAATCCGTTATTATGTTTTAAATCTGCTTTATTTGACAGCCAAGCTTCAATATATACATGGTAATACATTCCAGTGTCTTTATATTTCTCAGTATGATTACGGCTGAAATATTTATATCAACATCACATGATATTATCGATAGCGGTATGAGAACAGTTGAGGTTTGCAATTTCCGCAAAAGCAGAAGTTTCCTTTTACCTCATTCAATATATATATATAAAGAGAGAGACAGACAGGCAGAGAGAGATAGAGTCAGAGACAGACAGAGACAGAGACAGATACACACACACACACACACACACACACACACACACACACACACACACGCACACATACACACATATATATATATATATAATGCGGCAAGCTGGCAGAAACGTTAGCACGCCAGGCGAAATGCTTAGCGGTATTTCGTCTGCCGTTACGTT
>NC_068986.1:23858932-23859981 GCF_001194135.2 Octopus bimaculoides | reverse complement strand
ATATATAAAGCGGCAAGCTGGCAGAAACGTTAGCACGCCGGGCGAAATGCTTAGCCGTATTTCGTCTGCCGTTACGTTCTGAGTTCAAATTCCGCCGAGGTCGACTTTGCCTTTCATCCTTTCGGGGTCGATAAATTAAGTACCAGTTACGCACTGGGGTCGATGTAACCGACTTAATCCCTTTGTCTGTCCTTGTTTGTCCCTTCTATGTTTAGCCTCTTGTGGGGAATAAATAAATAACACACGTTTATGAATTTTAGCTGCAAGATTACTGATGTGAAGTTTTGTGTCGAAACAGATATTGTTGTATTTCGGGACGGTCATTTACTTTTTGCCAAACAAACACGCGCACAATATATTACTTCTTCATTCGTTTATTACTGTTCTTACTGCAACTCATGTCCATTGTCCGGAAATCTTTCGTCACGCATCTGTGACCTCAGCGACGCTTTCCGTCTTCGTGCTCTGCTTATTTCATTCTGTTCTATGATACGTATCCGTATATACGCATGCATCTATGTTTGGTGCGCGCGCGTGTGTGTACACGTATGTGTGTCATTGTTCTTAGTAGCACTATGACCCTCCACCCAACCCCTGCTGCTATCCTTGATCCCGAAATTTTGTATCGTTCTTGTAATTTACTGTGTTCGTCTGTAGGTGAACACACAAACACAGTGAATTACAGGAACAGGCATAAAGTCGGGCTCAGGGGCAGCAGCGGCGGCAACTGGGCAGAAGACGTGGCTCGGGCGGGTCATAGTGCTACTAAGAACAATGACACACGCATGTACACACACATACACAAAAACAGACACATACACATCATAGAAGAACAGAATATAATAAGCAGGGCACGAGCACACACGCGCACGGAAAGTGTTGATAAGGAGGTCAAAGATGTGCGACGAAAGATTTCCGAACAATGGACATGAGTTAGAATAAGAACATTGTCGTCCTTTCCGTTCTTCGTTTTTTTTTTGATTAAATATATATACATGTAGCGGCGTACGTACACCTTTTGCTTGGCTTATATATATATATATATATAT
>NC_068986.1:23856134-23858540 GCF_001194135.2 Octopus bimaculoides | reverse complement strand
ATATATATATATATACACACACATGTTAGAAGTAAATAGACACCCCATAAAACATCGTTTTTTTTCTTATTAATTGACATTTTTATATTTCCGATTCTATATGTGACTGTTTAATCATGCCATGTACAAAAGAAGCCTTGGGACTGTCTGAATTTCAAAGAGGGCGTATTATGGGTCATTCTGAAGGTGGATATAGTCAGCGTAAAATCGCAGAAAACCTTGGGAACCTGCAATTCACCAGAGAGATGAAGGAGTCCATATCACCTTGTCCAGTTCAGCCGGGGCCCTCTGACAGGACCCCTCTCTTTGCTAAGAGAAGTGATATCTACAATTATATATGATGTGAACATTGATTTTCTTCTTACATTTCACTTCCACTAGATATATCTATTTCCAAGCCTTTAAGATTTTATTTTAATTCAAATATCGTTCTATATTTCTCCCTTATTAGTTTTCTGCTCATTTCTTTCATTTACCCCTTCTCTTTCTATAGGATACCTCTAACTTTATATCCTCTAGCAGTTTTTTAAAACAACTTAGTAGCCTTCCGTTCATCATTATACATATCCATCACATTCTGTTAAGATTTCTTACTGATGAGTTTGGTTTCTTTCTTTCTTTCCCTGATGAGACGATTGCATTGTTTTACACCATTTTATTATTTTGGAATAATACCAATGTTGTCTTCGAAACATATGTCGGAAGTAAAAAAAAACTTGAAGTTCACCTGCGATTAACTCCATTTATTTATTTATATATATTATACAAAATATTTCACATCAACCCGGAGTTTCTACCTTTACAGACAGTGTGTTACGTTCTTGTGTGATTTTTTGCTGCCCTGGTAACTGTCTACCAATTTTTTCTGTGTTAATTGTAAACAAGGGAAAAATACACACATCCATTTATATATATGCGTATATATACATACATACATACATACACACACACATATATATATATATATATATTTCGTACAAACTTCATTTATTTATGTAGTGAGAACACCACATAAGATGTGCAATGAAAATATACTCCTCAGCTGCATAATGCAAGTTCATTTTAGAAATTCATTTTGTAAATGTGTGCAAATACAACAGTAGGAGATGAAGGAAATACCATCTTGACTGGGCTGTTAATATAAATCACCACTACTCTCTCTGTAAACGTTAAGACTAACGTAGTTAGAAAATTCTTGGTTTTAATGGGTAACAATTTTACAGTTAATCAAAGGTGCAGAGAAATTTTAAATAGACGTTTATTGAAGAATTCTTACAAATGCTCTTCCAATGTGAAAAATAACATCATCCGCAGGTCATACTAAGCACCCACAACAGTTTTTAACTCTTGAGACCCAGAAACGTGCCCACTCAAGTAGACATGCATGATTCATATAGCTGCTGACATAGCACTCTTAACATATAAAGAAACACCCGAAAAATTTACATTGGCATATGCGAAGGTAGTTTTAAGAAAGACGCACAAACCACCAATATTCTTTCCGACCCGAGGGTAAGGAAAAAGCAACGAAGTTAGCGATGTCGCTTTTTTGGAACACAGCACTACATCACATACAATTCAAGTGGAACATCGTAGGCCAATCCATGCAAGACATTAATATATAAAAGTGATGGAGGCTTTGTTTATACATATATATATACATACAAAAATGTACAGATACTCATATTAGACATATACATAACATGCATCTATACATGCATATATACATAGATATACATACATACATGCATATATATATATATATATATATATATATTAAACATCTAAAGTGAAATCTAAAAGTAAAATAATTGAGTGTTGAATATCTAGCGCCAAAGAAGCTGTGACAAGACGACTGTGCAAATACGTATCATAACCGTTGACACAGTGTCTTCGCTTATAACTTCATCAGATGCCGTTAGCTAGCGAAAACACCTACGTTTTTCGTGGAAGCGTTAACCTATAAATATGTGAATTTCAATAAGTATTTGGTTTGAAATCATGAGACTAGCATTGCCTGAAAAGGTCAATAGTACTTTCTTTCTGATCCGTAAAAATATAGGGAATTGTATTAAAAATTTACCTCAGATTAATTACGTAACATCGATGACAACTCTCTGCTTCATCCTTCCGGGCTGGTTACGATAATATACAGATGACTTACTAGAGTCAATTGAATTGCTTTCTTGTAATACGTGCCTCTATTTCTGAATCTGTATTCATGTACGTGTACTTGAGTATCTATTTATATGCGTACGTGTTAGTAAATATGTGTATGCGTGTTATGTATACGATTCCATATAGGTATCTATGCGTATTCACATTATATACATACACACACACACACACACACACACACACACACACACACACACACACACACATATATATATATATATATATGTT
>NC_068986.1:23853886-23856124 GCF_001194135.2 Octopus bimaculoides | reverse complement strand
TATATATATATATATTTATATATATATGACTGCTTATACATGTGTATGTGGCTGTAACTGTGTGTAAAAACAGACAAGAAAATAGAGGTAAGACGTGGAAAACGAAGGAAAGAAAAAAATAGTAGACATGATAGAGCTAAGGTATGCAATTTTAGAGTTTCTCTCATACAGAGTTAAGCGATTAGCAGATTGGATTTCTGTTTCCAAATGTCAAAGATACAAAGTTATTAAATTAGTTATTACCTACCTAGAATAATTTATCGAAATCTCATTATTCCCATGAAAGCAATTATTTCTGATAAACAGATGTATATAGATACAGAAAACGCAATGTAAACTACCTATACACTAATATGTTATACACACCACAAACATACATGCAAAAACCCACATAAACGTAGATATACACTTACACAGAGGGAGATGTACACGCGCACACATTCGTTTAACCACATATACATACAAGATATTATGGGAAGTACGTTTGCGATCGTTCACGCGCAGTTCATAAAAATCTGCAAAATTTATAGTGCTCACAATCTTTTTGTTTGTACATATAAACTTTTATACATACATACAAAGAAACACACAGGCACGTTCACACACACACACACACACACACACACACACACAGAAATATTAATATAAAGAGAGAGAGAGAGAGAGAGAGAGAGAGAGAAATATATGTCTATTTGTATGTCTATATGTACATAGGGAGAAAGAGAAAGGGAGTATGCAGGAAGCTATCTAATTAAATACGCTTAACATAGAAGGTGTATAACACAGGTTTAGAGGTTTCTAACTGCCAGTTACCTCCAGGAATATTATTCTAAAATGAGTGTACCTTATAATTATCATCTTCCCGTCACAAATAGGATTTACTGAGCAGATAAAACAGATAGCTCACACATGGATGCATTTGTTTTATACGTGACTGCTGTGGTAAACATAAAATGGGCGATTCGTGGCTCTCACAGGGGAATATATTAACACCTTTTATGACCATGGTTGATATGTATGCAGCATTCAAATACAATTCTTTTTCAGACTTTATGTTTCTATCGTTAAAAAATTGATGCATTGGAGATTATAGATTAAAGGACGATCATAACTGTATCGTTTTTGATGATAATTTTGCGTGCTCAAGACGATGCGAAAGTTACCCAAGAAAGGCAAGCACAATTACAACTACTTATTGTAAACTCACAGAGAGGTGCTCTTATGCTCACTATACACAAATGTTTGAGTTTGCATGTGTGAGTGCTTGATTACGTGTCACTGTTGTGCATCATTGTGTTTAGGTGTGATAAAGCAAAACTAATCAATGAATATTTGATATAAAAATGTGCAAATGAGTTTACTTCCGAACCATATGGTTACGCGTTCAGTTCGTTCTCTGATATCACTGCCTTATGTTTTAGTAGTGTTTGCTTGTTCTTGGTCATCATCTGAGCTGTTCCAGTCTCTTTTTTCGACGCTTTGTCCTTGTTGTTCAACGCGTCGTTTACCTGTTTTCAACATATGACCAGAGGGTTCATTAGTTAAGGCGTCCTTTAAAGATTTGCTTTTCACCGTATTGCTTTAATATTAAGCTAGATAAAGTGAGGCATTGATTTAAACTGTCTATTATGTGAACAACATTGTAGCTGTCATTGTTTGTGTATTGTTGGTTTGCGATTAAAATTTTGTACGAAAGTCCCAGAGTAATGAAATTTCAGAAAATGCTTTAAAAGTCATATTTTACTCGCGTAGAACATCGTTTCGTATCGACCGCTTTTGATTACAGGGTTGTCAAACAACTCAACTGGTTGAATACTGTCCAAAATTTCTATTTATAGTATTCATAAACAATGGAATACTGAGCACTTGTTTCCACAAATTCCCTTGATTTCATTACATCAATTCCGATTTTGAAAGTGAAATTTTCTATTGATATCCACCTATTCCGCAAAATTGTAAATAATCTACAAGGTCTTAGCACACGATGCACCATATTTCTTTAGACAAGTGCATGTTTGCCGTTTTGTCCCTAAGTCCGCCTACATGCACACCATTGTCTAGTTTCGATATGCTCAGGTAAGATGTTCTGGTCAAAAAAATATTTCACACAAGACACGCTTCCACGCTGAATAGATCATATTACACTTGTCGTACGCAAGTTCATCGGCCAGATATTATGTTCTTTTAATTAATATCAATTTTTACCATCATATATATATATATATATATATATATATA
>NC_068986.1:23851294-23852550 GCF_001194135.2 Octopus bimaculoides | reverse complement strand
TGTGTGTGTGTGTGTGTGTGTGTGTGTGTGTGTGTGTGTGTGTGTGTGTGTACGCATATCTACGTATATATATGCCAATTCATATTATTACATATATACGTACATACGTACATGTATATCTTTCTATCTCTATCTCTCACTCTCTCTCTCTCGCTCTCTCTGTACATATATATGTATGTAGGTATATATGTATGTATGCATCTATATGTATATGTGTGGAGTGCAATAAAACTGGTGTTGAATCGTCGGTGTAACCATGACATTCCGGTAATCTGAGGAGATAGTTTTGTTTTATTTGTATTGATTTGTGAATGTAGAAGCATATTTCTTTATCGATTGTTTGTCGATGTGTTGCCCTGCATGTTGGTCTATAAGCTGAACTTACTGCTTGCATCTGCTCTTTGACGTCATATGTTGCCGAACACTGAAACATATATAACACTGAGAACAAAGGAGTACCATATTATTCTCCCGTTTGTCTCTAATTTCTGTTGCTGTGCTCTGTGTACTACGTCATAGTCCACCATCAGATACGGACAACCTGAGCGACGGTGGGAGTTTAAAATAAGAACCGAAACCTATGTTGTCACATGTCGAACGCATCTAATCATACATACATAAATGCATATAGACATGTATGTATGTGTATATAGCGCGTGGCTTAGTGGTTAGAGCATTCGACTCACAATTGTGCGGTCGTGAGTTCGATTTCCGGCGACGCGTTGTGTCCTGGAGGTCATGATTGAAACTACTGCTGATTTTATTGAATAAATTTACTTTCTTCAAGATATTTTTATGTAATTTTGGTAAATATATCCATTAAAATGAGATGCCAGTGTTACTTTCATTTTTGCATAATTTAGTCGGCAATTTATTCATCGCACCCTTTATATATATATAGATGTAAACTGTTATTAATCCAAACAACTGAAGAAATAGAAGAAATGAAGCTGAAATATGTACAAAGAATATATTTGCGAATTAATTTCAATTTAATTATATTCTAAATTATAGGAATACACTTTGCCGGTTTCACATTCGTTTTTCAAGTGTATAATTTATAAAGTTCTATAGCGAACTGTGTCCATTGTGCTTGTTATTATAAAAATTACTCTGCTTTTGATATTGACGGTGTGTCAGAACACTATCCGTTAACGTACAAATTGATAGGTCAACGTTAAATGTATTTAGCATTGTGGCAGCTGCGCGAGAATGTCAAATGAAAGCTTTTCTCCGGTGAACATGTAATATTACTG
>NC_068986.1:23849071-23850018 GCF_001194135.2 Octopus bimaculoides | reverse complement strand
ATATATATATATATATATATGTACATATACATATATATATATATATATATACGAAATTTACAGAAAAAACAAAAGACGAAGTGTTTCAATGTACTAATTTCAAAATTACAAATTACACAATTTTTTTCTATAGGCGACTGGGAGGGCGTAATAAAGTGTTAAATTTATTATTATATTGAATAATTTTAAATTTAAATTCAGTGATATGGAATTGCTTCACCACGCGATAGATAAATTAAATGTCACCTAAAAGACTATGCCTTTGTTATCCAGGAGCAGGAGACGGTTACTAAATACCCGATTAACAAGAGAGCTTGGAGATCTCCACGTTGTGATGCAATATGCCGAAACACGTTTTATTTCAGTAAAAAATAAAACACCCACAAATGCACTTTCGTCATGAGTAGAGACCTCGAGAACGGCGGTTATGTGATCATATGATCATAACAATTTGTCTTTGTATAACAATTTGAAGCCACGATCACTATACATATGAAGATAACATTATCTTACCCCAACCACAATGTAATCATGAAAATTACTCAAAAGCATCTCCGTTGTTAAGAATCTCTTCACTGAACAAATTTGGCATCACACACATTGGCATTTCTCTCCAGTGCCAGAAAATGCTTCAAACTCAAACAAATATCAACTTACAAAGTTAATGTGAGACCCATAGGAAGATATTTCCTCTGCACCTGATACACTGTGACTGTTACAAACACATGTATTCTTGATTGCTTCTAATACAGAAGCATGAGGCAAATAGCATTGTGCTGTGGAGTAGGATGGAACCAGGAAAGAACTAGATGAGCACTGGGCTGTTTAATCACATAATGTGCCTGGGTTTACATGTTCATAAATAGAAAGAGAGAGAGAGAGGGGGGGAGACAGACGGACAGAGGCAGAGGGAGAGAGAGAGAGAGAGAGAGAGAGAGAGAGAGAGA
>NC_068986.1:23847070-23847697 GCF_001194135.2 Octopus bimaculoides | reverse complement strand
CACACACACACACACACACACACACACACACACACACACATACATATATATATATATAAGAATTTTATCAAGAAGCTAGTGTATAAAAAAATTCATAAGGGAAATTTCTATTCCCAAGAATATAATTATTCGTTTATATTTATATAAGGGGCATTATTACAGAAAATAATAACGCCACACAGTGGACTTCTCAAAATAACCACAATTTAGTACCTAATGCGAGGAAAAACATCCCTTTTTGAATTTATTTATAAAATATATACACGGAATATATTCAATGTTGAATTTTTATTCCTGTCCCCATATGGGTACCCAGAAGCAACCCGGAAGTATTCCCACTTCCTTGATGAAGATATATACAGATAAACTTCATTCCCTTTACTCTGTCGGATACGTAGTGTGTTCGTTTTTGGTGAGGTGAGAATTCTGTTTATTTACATATATTTTTGGGACAATACTGTGCTGATGAACGAAATCTAGATTCATTCTAGTAATCGCGAAATCGGCCGATACACAGTTAAGTTTATTTAAAAGAAAGTTGGTCTTCTGTTGGTTGTTTTTCCTCGCATTAGGTACTAAATTGTGGTTATTTTGAGAGGTCCACTGTGTGGCGTTATTATTTTCTGT